>NW_026691129.1:300000-503351 GCF_020826845.1 Diceros bicornis minor | reverse complement strand
TATAGTATGTGTGCATCTCACAGAAACAGAATGATCCTGGAGTGTGTCTCTCAATGATTCTTCTCCTAAAATTTGATTAAATATGTTCTAAATAGAGGTTTTCAGTCAAATGTATCTAATCCATACATACATTACTGGTCTGTAAAATGTTCTATATTATAAACTTATTTTGTTGAATAGCATGAAAATTATTTCTATGCCCCCAAGCTCACACATTTGATTGTAACATTTATTTTCTTTTCAACTTAAAGAAAGAATTTCTATTAAAAGAAAGAAATCCAAAGGAGTATCCTAAAGAATGAAATACTATGAGTATAGAGGACTAGATACCTTGAAGTATTTTCCCTCCACATAACAATATCTTCCATAAAATATAATTTTATTGCATTCTTGAGTTCACATGAAGTAAGCCAAATCTCAAAGGACAGAAGAAGGAAACTGTAAGCGCTAGACAAATTTGGATTCACCCAGTGGTCAAAGGTCAGTACGATCCTATAATGAAAGGATTTGTCTTTGTGTCACAAATGACTTGAGGGAAAGAATCCGGGAGTCACAGATTAGTTGTGAGTCACACAAAAATGTCACTTAGCTTGGTGTCAACGCACATGACTGTGAGCCAAAACCAGTGACATTCTTTTCTGGAGGAAAGGATCTAAACTAAAGCCTTACATTCTGTACACATTAAAATCATACAAAAATGAGCTCATAATCAAAGTTCACCAAACAAATAAGGAATACATGTCATTGTCGATAAGTGTCATCAACACATAAGAAAATTAAAAATAAAACAATAGATTTAAACAGTAAAACCTCAAATATGAGATTTACCAACTTCAAGATATAAAATAACTGTGTATAAACTGTTTATAAAAAATGGAACCAGAAAAATGGTAATAACAAAATCAAACAGGAGACTCTAGAAATTATCTGACATATTTCCCAAAGGGCCTTATAGAACTTTAAGTGATGAAAATGACTTTAACTGTTGAGTTTCAAAACTCCACAGATAGGTTCTACAACAGAAGAGAGAATACAAAACTAAATTTGAATTCTGAAGGAAACAGAATGCAGCATAGAAAGACAAGGAAGTAGAAAACATGAAAGATAAGGTAGTTATGGAGATGATGAGAGAGAGTAAAGAAAAAGGAGAAATATAATACTGTACAACAAAAACAAGTGAGTCATGAGGGTAAAACTGAAAGTTAAAGGGTCTATAAATTTCTCAGGAGATGAGAAATTATATCCACTTCAGTCAACGTGGGCTGGTGGTAAAATAGAAACAGAGAATATAACTCTGACCCAAATAGAGGAGATACAATAGAATACGGAAAACAAGTATAAATCAATAACTTTTAAAGGGAAATAACATAATAAATCTTGTGGAAAAAATAGAAAGAAAACATAGATAATGGGGTCAAAACAAGGATATCAATGGTCACAACAAATGTAAATGGAATAAATTCTCTAGTTAAATACAGATTGTTAAATTTGATGGGACAATGACAAACGTAAATGTATCTTGTTTACAAGACTTGTGAAAACTAAAACACATGGAAAACTAGAAACTCAAAATAGAATAGAAAATATAAACATATGCTAGTAAAATACCAATCAAAAATCAACCCAGGGTAGCTATAATAACATGAGATAAAACAGATGAGGAAAAAACCATCATTAGGAACTAAGTGGTTAATTCCCGATGGTATATGAGTTCAACTGATCATGAAGATATAGTCGTTGTTATACTACACACGATGTCATGTGTCATGTGAAGATAATATAGCCTCAACTAGGAAAGGAAGGAGGAGAAGGAAGAGGAGGAGAAGGAGAAGAAGGAGAAGACAAGAAGAAACAAAAGGAGGAGGAGGAGGAGGAAGTATAGGAGAAGGAGGCGGAAGAAGATGAGAGGTAGAAATAATATATCTTCATAGTGAAGAATTTCAACATTCCTCTGAGACAAAGAATAACACATATCTATTAATAGAGTATTTGAAAAAGCAATTAGCAAGTTTGATTTAGTGGATACATATCGAACCCTATACCCAACAAGTGAAGAAAACCTATTCTTCACAAGGACAAGGGGAGCATTAAAAAGCAGTGAGCATGAACTAGGTACCAATCAATCCTCAAATAATGGAACACTTGAAATAAGTACAAGTGACTGCTCTATTTTATTCTTGATGGTGTTACAGATCCCAGGCAATAGAAATGCAAAGAATTTTCTTTGGCTTGGAGTTATTTGTGTAGAAAGTCTGTAGAAAATATGAATATAATATGGGCTATCAAGAATAGGTGCTGTTAAAGATGTTAAGGATTAATTTTAATTTAATATTTTTTTAAATAAGAAATGGTACCAAAACCAGACAAAGACAGTACAGAGAAAGAAAATTACAGGCCAATATCGCTGATGAACATTGATGCAAAAATCCTCAACAAAATATTGGCAAACTGATTACAACAATACATTAAAAAGATCATACACCATGATCAATTGGGATTTATACCAGGGACGCAGGGATGGTTCAACATCCGCATATCAATCAACGTGATACATCACATGAACAAAACAAAGAATAAAAACCACATGATCATCTCAATAGACGCAGAGAAGGCATTTGACAAGATACAACATCCATTTATGATAAAAACTCTCAATAAAGTGGGAATAGAAGGAAAGTACCTCAACATAATAAAGGCCATATATGACAAAACCACAGCCAACATCATACTCAACGGGGAAAGACTGAAAGCCATTCCTCCGAGAACAGGAACGAGGCAGGGCTGCCCACTCTCACCACTCCTGTTCAACATAGTACTGGAGGTTTTGGCCAGAGCAATTAGGCAAGACAAAGGAATAAAAGGAATCCAAATAGGTAACCAGGAAGTGAAACTCTCACTATTTGCAGATGACATGATTTATATATAGAAAACCCTAAAGCATCTGTTGGAAAACTATTAGAAACAATCAACAACTACAGCAAAGTTGCAGGGTACAAAATCAATCTACAAAAATCAGTTGCATTTTTATATGCTAATAATGAACTAACAGAAAGAGAGCTCAAAAAGATAATACCATTTACAATTGCATCAAAAAGAATAAAATACCTAGGAATAAATCTTACCAAGGAGGTGAAGGACCTATACAATGAGAACTACAAGACGTTATTGAAAGAAAACCATGATGACATAAAGAAATGGAAAGATATCCCATACACGTGGATTGGAAGAATAAACATAGTTAAAATGTCTATATTACCTAAAGTAATCTACAGATTCAATGCAATCCCAATCAGAATCCCAATGACATTCTTCACAGAAATAGAAAAAAGAATACTAAAATTTATATGGGGCAAAAAAAGAACCCGAATAGCTAAGAAATCTTAAAGAAAAGAACAAAGCAGGAGGCATCGCAATTCCTGACTTCAAAACATACTACAAAGCAATAGTAATCAAAACAGCATGGTACTGGTACAAAAACAGACACACAGATCAATGGAACAGAATTGAAAGCCCAGAAATAAAACCACACATATACGGACAGCTAATTTTCGACAAAGGTGCTAAGAACATACAATGGAGAAAGGAAAGTCTCTTTAATAAATGGTGTTGGGAAAACTGGACAGCCACATGCAAAAGAATGAAAGTGGACCATGTGCTATCGCCATTCACAAAAATTAACTCAAAATGGATCAAAGACCTGAAGGTGAGACCTGAAACTATAAAACTCATAGAAGAAAATATAGGCAACACACTATTTGACATTGGTTTCAAAGGAATCTTTTCGGATGACATGCCTACTCAGACTAGGGAAACTAAAGAAAAAATAAACAAGTGGGATTTTATCAGATTAAAGAGCTTTTATAAGACAAATGAAACCAGAATCAAGATGAACAGACAACCAACCAGCTGGGAGAGAATATTTGCAAAACATACATCTGACAAGGGGTTGATCTCCATAATATATAAAGAACTCACACAACTGAACAGCAAAAAAACAAACAACTCGATCAAAAAATGGGCAGTGGAAATGAAGAGACACTTCTCCAAGGAAGATATGCAGATGGCCAATAAGCACATGAAAAGATGCTCAACATCATTAATCATCAGGGAAATGCAAATCAAAACAACACTAAGATACCACCTTACGCCCGTTAGAATGGCTATAATCACCAAGACAAAAAACAACAAATGTTGGAGAGGATGTGGAGAAACAGGAACCCTCATACACAGCTGGTGGGAATGCAAATGGGTGCAGCCTCTATGGAAAACAGTATGGAGATTCCTCAAAGAATTAAAAATAGAGATGTCCTATGACCCAGCCATCCCACTACTGCGAATCTATCCAACGCACCTGAAATCAACAATCCAAAGAGGCTTATGCACCCCTATGTTCATTGCAGCATTATTCATCATAGCCAAGAAGTCGAAGCAACCTAAGTGTCCCTCGACTGACGATTGGATTAAGAAAATGTGGTATATATATACAATGGAATACTACTCAGCCATAAAAAAAGACAAAATTGTCCCATTTGCAACAACATGGATGGGCCTGGAGCGTATTATGTTAAGTGAAATAAGCCAGAAAGAGAAAGAAAAACACTGTATGATCTCACTCATATGTGGAATATAAACCAACACATGGACAGAGAAAACTGGACTGTGCTTACCAGGGGCAGTGGGAATGGGGGGAGGGGGGTGGCGGGTCGGCACAAGGGGTGAAGGGAGTCATATATATGGTGATGGACAAACAAAAATGTACAACCCAAAATTTCACAATGTTAGAAACCATTAAAACATCAATAAAAAAAAAAGAAATGGATGAGAAGCTTTTTAAACTTTACAGTGCTGTCTCTCTTTGATTCCAAAGTGTTTCTAGTCCTTTCAGTTCTTCTTGATTCTTTCAATTGTTCCTGCCTGTTGATGATTCCTCGTTCATTGGATCTCTGAAGTTCACCTTAGTTTCCTTGTTTTTGATGGTGGCAGATGAGCAGTTTTGAGGGGGTAGAGGCTTAGGCAATTTGACTGACAGCTTTCTGTTGCACCATTCTCAACCTGCACATGTCATGCGTCTATGCTTGTAACGCACATGTCAGTTGCGATTATTCTTCCTCCCCAGGGCTATCCCCAATCTCATGCTAATATTGTTGCTCTTCTAGGAAGGAAATAATGGGGTGCTCATATAAACAAGCATTTTGCCTCCTGAACCAAAGAGCCATTTACAAATCTAATCTGAATGTGATCTGTTTTTCCATTCATTGTACTTTGTTTTGTGTACTTAACCAGTTACCTTCATGAGTGTCGAATTCACTAAGAACCTTCCACAGCTGGAGTCATGTTATTTTCTTTAGTTATAAATTATAAGGCTTCGGGAGAGCCATCTGTTGGCACAGAAGTTCGAGTCAATAGCAAATTCATTTGAATGAAGTTATTGTATTGCATTTGAAGGAAATCATTTTGAGTACTTTCCCTAAGGATCTCTATCCTTCTATGCAGGTTTCAGTACAAGATCTACCAGTATGTTCTGGCCTTGGTTTTTGCCATTGAGGAAATCAATGGGAACCCTCATATTTTGCCCAACATGTCTCTGGGATTTGATCTCTATAATGCCCTGACCAGTGAACGGAGGCCATTGGAGAGTTCCCTGATTTGACTCTCGGGGTTGGGCAAGGACATTCCTAATAACAGCTGCAGGAGAGAGAGCAAGTCTCTAGCGGTCCTTACAGGAACCACATGGGCAATTTCTGCCCAGATTGGAACACTGCTGGATCTGTACAAATTTCCACAGGTAAGACTGGGTGGGATGGAGAGAGATGAAACCATGTCTCCTTTGGTGCCATTCTCAGGTGCCTAAATAGGAGGAGAGGAGAAGACTGGATTTGTGCATCTCTCAAAGGATATGATCTCAAAGGGCACGTGTACAGGATCTTGGTGGGGTATGACATTTCCTTTCTTTGGAGTAGAGAGAAGGCTGAGGGGGAAAGAGATAAAGCAGTTTCCTGGAAGTCTACTGATCTTATTTTCTAGAAAGCTTTCAGGGAGTGGAAAATGATTAGAAAATGAAATGAGCTATTGTCCCCTTCTACCACCTCCAAGTGTTGTTGAACAGCCTTCAGGACTGAGAGTGTGATTTTTGCCAATCCTCATCATCATATTGCTTCCAATTGTCTTTTCCTTTTAGCTTACATATGGTCCTTGTGATCTTATCCTGAATGATGAAGAGTAGCTTCCATCTCTCTATCAAATGGCCCCCAGGGACACATCTCTAGCCATTGGCATGGTCTCTTTGCTACTTCATTTCAGTCGGACCTGGGTGGGGCTGGTCATCTCAGAAGACAAGAAAGATGTTGAGTTTCTCTCAGACTTGAGAGGAGAGATGGACAAGAATGGAATCTGTGCAGCCTTTGTGGAAATGATACCTGTCACTGAAAGATCATATTCCTCAAGGACCTGGCTATATGATTTACAAGTAGAGGAAACAGAAGGGAGTGTGGTTATCATTTACGGTGATTCCGACTCTCTCGTAAGCTTGAGCTTTTCTACTTTGGAGTATTTAGTGATATCGAAAGTCTGGGTCACGACATCTCAGTGGTATTTTATCCACAGTGAGAGAGATTTCATCCTTGACTCATTCCATGGGACTCTCATTTTTTGACACCACCTTAGTGAGGTCTCTGGCTTTGAAAATTTTATCCAGACAGTTAAACCTACCAAATATCCAGAAGACATTAATCTCACTAGGTTGTGGTACCCCTTTATTCCTTGCACCGTTTCTGAGCCTGACTGTAAAACACTGGAGAATTGTTCACCCAATGCCTCCTTGGGATGGTTGCCTTGGCAGATTTTTGACCCAACCATGACTGAATGGAGTTACAATGTGTACAATGCTGTGTATGCTGTGGCCTGGAGCCTTCATGAGATGCTTCTTCAACGTGCAGAAATTCAGCCAATGGGAAGTGGGGAGGATCTGGTGTTTTATCACTGGCAGGTAAAGTCTCTTCCACTTAACAGCATGTACCCTTGTAAAAGTGACTTTCTTATGGGTTTCCACAGGTGTTCAAACCAAGAAGTTAGGATTCTTTCTCCATGAAAAGCAGAGGAGTTTCTGTATTTCTTTCACTCTCTAGGAGGTAAATCTAGTCCTGGGTAGTAAGTCATCAACAAGAAGGTTCTAGTGGCAACGAAGAAGTGAGCTATGAGTCAAAATCAATGTTTTGTGTTACAAAGGATCCTAACATCCTGCTTGCTTAATGTTTCAATAGGGATTATCCAGCCTTCTCCCATGCAGCTCCTCAATGACAAGAAGAAGAGAACTTGTCCTTTACATGAGTATCTGGTGCTGAACATCATGGTGAATACTTTACATAAATGATCTCATTTAATTCTGCAACCACTTTAGGTATTGTTAACATCATTTTGCAGGTTGATGGTCTGGGAAAATTCAGAGAGTGCATGAGGGTTGCTAGATTGGACTTTGTACTTGAGATTTGTCTGAATCCTATCACCACTGGTCATCTTGATATTTTTGTCTTTAGGCATTTTCTTTTGAAACTACCTAATATTTTAGAAACATTATGATATTGTAGTTCTACATACGATTTCATTTGCTTTACTTCATTGGATACTTGTAATAAAGTTACATTATGAAGCAAGGATTACAGACAATGTAAGGCTGTCACCAATTCAGGGTTTTTCTCTTTAACAACTGGGCGTACTTCACTGCAGGATGATGTGTCACTTCTAGCTGCACCCCTTTCTGAGGAACATAGAATTTAACAATCCTGCTGATGACTCAGCGAATTTGGCTGAAGGAGGAAAATCAGATTAAGAGTACACCTTTCTCAACTTTTGGAACTTTCAGAAGGTCTTAGACTTATGGTGAAAGTAGGAGAATATTCCCAACATACTCCACGTGGTCAAGAAGTGTCTTTATCTGAGGAGGTGATTGAGTGTGCCAAAGGAATTACTGAGATGGGTTGATCCCAATCACAATTACTTACATCACACATGAATAACCAATAACTTGTTGGGGTTTTGTGCCACCTCAGAGCTTCATAAAAGGCCACATATGGGAATTTAACAATTCACTTCCAACTGAAGTAATTTTTTCTTTTACAAATAATCCACGATCGAAGTAAGACCTTCACAAGCAAAAAGATTGCAAGTTGCTGAATGTTCAGAATGTGGTTAGTAATTCTTAGGAATAATTTTAAAAAATTAAGTTATGTACATGTTTTTTAGAGATAATGTTTTTGCCCACTTTGTACACTACAGTATAGTGTAAACATAGCTTCTTTCTGCACTAGGAAATCAAAAAATTGGTGTGATTCACTTTATTGCAATATTTGATTTGTTGCGGTGCTCTGGAAACAAACCCACAATACGTCTGAGGCGTACCAGTCTTTTATATAATACAATCAGCATGGCATCCAACCAATGAATTGGATTTAGATATTTCAATCTCCAGTTTGTTAAGGCCCAATACTCTAAAACTCTCTAGTTACTGGAAAATTAGGTAAAAGTCACAGTTGTTACCAAGTGTTATCTGATTTTCTCCAGACTCCACACTCTGTATGCAGTGAGAGTTGCAGTCAGGGATTTAGGAAGAGCCCTCAGGAGAACAAGGCTGCCTGTTGTTTTGATTGCATTCCTTGCCCAGAGAATGAGATTTCCAATGAGATAGGTGAGGATATGCCTTGCAGCGACATTCTCCACTTCTATTTTTTTTTGAAGGGAAACATTTGTCCTTAGCTAACATCTGTTGCCAATCTTCGTCTTTTATTATAGTCCCCAAAACCGTAGTACATAGTTGTATATCCTAGTTGTAAATCATTCTAGTTCTTCTATGTAAGCCATCACCAAAGCAAGGCAATTCACAGAGAGATGGTGTGGTTCCATGACCAGGAAACCAACCGGAGCCACCAAAGATGTGACCACTGAAATTTCATCACTAGGCCATCAGGGCTGGCTCTACACCGCTCTTTTGTATGCACCGTTCTCCCAAAGAAACGGAAAAGCTCTGGATGAGGACTGCAGGGTCCCAATGTTTCCTTCCTCCATTTAGTAATTTAACTTTTATAGCCAAAAAAGCCAACTTTTTTATCATTTTCACCCAAAAAAATACACTCTCTCTCTACATTGAACTAGCTTGCTTGACTCATTTTAGCATCATTGCAGGCATTATCCTCTCAAGGAAACCCTTTTTGACCACTCCACAGGAACCTAACTTAAATCTCTTTCATAGAATCTAACACATGGTATCATAAGAACTTACTTATCATCTTCTTTAAATCTACTTTTAGATAACATTGAACAAATCCTTAGTTTTCCAGAGTCTGGTGCTGTTCTTGGCACAGAGCAGGAGCTCAGAAAGGTTGTGTTTGATTTAAGGGGTAAGTATTTACATGGTATGCAACGTGCTTAGGGTACAGCTTCCTTCAATGAGTACATACGTCTTTTCTCTGATGTCCTAGAGTTCGCAGGTGAGTAGGGGAGACAACATGCAGTGAAGTGAATTCAAGGTGGTGACATAGGGCTGCAATATAGGTACGCAGAGACCCATGGGATGCAATAAGTGATAGTATATATATTTGTGGGGAGGGAACTGTCATGGACTTCTTCATAGAGGCAGTAGCATTAGTATTATGTCAGACTAATGAAGGCGGATTAAATTCTTGGTGGAATTCTTAGAAATGGCAGAAACTGGCAAATTAGCCCTGCATTTAATATTCTAGGGAGCTGAGAAAAGGTTCAACATGACTAGAACCCAGACAATGTGAGTTTGGGAGTTGGGTCATGAAGTAGAAGAGGGACAGAAAACCAACACTGAAGATTTTTCATACCATAATTAACATCTTGGAATTACTCAGATTTATGATATTAAATGGTGCAATGCTGGAATCCCCTCAAGGGTGGCATTATCTTTTTTTGAAGCTTAATTTCACAACATCTTTTGTATAATTTCAATTTTTTTGAAATGTACTGAGATTGATGATATAGTCTGGCATATCGTCAATTTGGATAAAGCTTCCACGTGCATATTTGTCGGGTGGTAAGTTTTGGTATATGTTCCATACGCACATCTAAAGAACACTACGTCCACTAACTTCAATTCCTACATGCTTGGAGATTAATAAATACACTTGTAAACAACTGATGATTAATGAGTAAACTATCATGGAAATTAGAATGTATTTCCAATTAAAAATACTATTCATCAAATCTTATGTCGTGGAGTTAAAACTATCCTTAGAGAGAAATGTATAATCCTAGATTATATATATTTATATATTATTTTGTATATTTAAATAAAGAAAGGTTGAATTTCTAAGTTGTAAGCATTCATCACAAGCTAGAAAAAGAGCAGAAAATTAAACACAAGGAAAATAGAAAACACAAAATGATAAATATTAGAGGAAGTGTTAACAAAATAAAAGACAAAGGTCAAAAGGATAAATAAAACTAAATTAGACTCTAATAAATGACAAATATACTCAATAAAATCCTAGTACTAGTGTTCAACAGAAGAGAAAATTTGCAACAAAAACATACCAAGGCTGAAAAGGAGTAATCTGTGCAGATCATATGGAAAATTTTTAAGATGAAGAAAACAAAAATAACATCATGTTGATACAATGAAAATTTAGAGGAAACTCACAAATTTCCAGGCAAATAAAAGTTACCAAACCCTCTCAGGAAAAAAGGAAAAATCTGAATATTGCCATAACTATTAGAGAAATTGAGACCATACTTTAAAACATTTCTACAAAATTTTATTGTAAGCTATTTATTTGGTGCAAAGCTGATGAATCTGCCCAAATATTCAAGAAAGAAATAATATACATCTCCTCAAACTCTTCCAGAGAATAGGAAAAACAGAAAACTTTTTGACTCACTATGAGAGACTAGCTTAACATTGGTACCAAAATCTAACAAATTCATTGCAGGAAAGGAAATTACAGGCCACTCTCTTTCTTGGATTAAATTCATTTATCCTAAAAAAAAAATCAAATCAAATCAAAGTTTCAAATCTAGCTATAGTCTATAAGAAGGACATATCATGACCAAATTAGGTTCGTGCAATGTAATTCAGTACACTAATCTCTGAAAAAAGACAAATAATAATCACAATAACTGTAAGAAAAACTAGTAAAATTAAACACCTATTCATATGTTAAAACAAACAACAACAACAGAACAACCCTTACAAAATCAGAACCAGAAGGAAACTCTCTTACTCCCATACACAGTAGTCACAGAATGGAACTTTAAGGTGCAGTGTTGAAAGCAAGGGTAAGAGAAGAATGTTCAACATCACTGCCTCTATTAGACGTTACACTGGAGGTCCTGCCTGATACAATATAGGCAGGAAAAGAAATAAAAGGAATAATTTACTTCAAAGGAAGAAGTAAAATTGATGTTATCTTCAGATGATATTATGGTATAAATGTAAAATCCATGTAAATTAATGTATTAATTGAGCTTAGTGGTGGCTGAATACAAGGTTAATATAGAAAATTTTGCTCCAATCTACCCGTCATAAGGCATCCAAAATTTAAATTTTAAAAAATGACATTTACAACATCTTAAAGTATGAAGTACCTAGAAATAACTTTAATGAGATTTTCAAAAGATTTCTGTCCATAAATTTGTAGAACAGCATTTAGAAAAATAGAGGAAGACTTAAAGAAGTGGAGGGATAAACCAAGTTCGTGATTGAACAGACTCCAAAGTCAACAGATACCAAAATTGTCCAAATTAATCTACAGCTTCCACAAAATTGCAGCTAAAAGGCTGACCCGTTCTGTGGAAATTACAATTGATACAATTCTTATGGAAATGATAAAGGAAAAACTTAACTAAGAAAATCTTGAAGAAAAGAATAGAGTGGGAGTACTTACTCTACCTGACATCAAGTATTATAGCATCACAATAGAAGGGGTTCATCAAGAGGATAAACAAGAAAATCAACGGAACCAAATGGTAAGTTCAGATACAAGCTGCTCATATAGGGACTCATGTATAGACGTCTGATTTACAAGGAAACACTGAGGAGGAGTGGGCAAATGAAAGACTTTTCAATAAAGCATGTTGGGTAAATTGGCTGTCTTCATGGAGAAGACAATGACTCGCCAACCCTAACTGACACCATCCACAGAAATCATCAGGCAGATTGTAGTTCTAAACGTGAAAAGTGAGAAAATTTAAAGGGACGTAAAGAGGAAGGAACAATGCCCCTGTAGAAGTAAAAACATGTATTTATACCTGTTGAGTGGGCACGGAACACTTTCAGAGCCACAGGAAGATTTGGGAATCTTAAAAATCAGAGCAGAGGTATTAGAGGTAGGCAAGACCAAGGTTAGACAGTCTTTTTGGTCTTCCTAAGAGTTTGTCGGATTTTTTAATGGAGGCTAAACATGATCCCACTTACATGTAGAAGTATCACTTGTGATGCAGGACAAGGGCAGGGAACCCGAGTAGAAAGATCTTATGATAACATAGGAGAGAAGTGACTAAAATCTTAACAGAAGTAGTGGAAGTGAAATCAAGATGAAATGTTTTGGAGATCATTTTAGATGGTAGAAAGGGTCTCATTTTGAAACTCCCTAGGAGTGAGGTCTATGACATTGTCATTTCTGTTTCCCTAGAACGTAGCATATTATCTGCCTCATGGAGGTTTTCCAATAACTGCTTGCTCACTGAATGAGTAAATCTAGGCCATAGCTTACAGGGGTATAGCTCAGAGAGACAGGGAGCACTTTTGGTTTTCTGCTGAGAAAAAGTGCTTTCCTGATTATGCAAGAAAAATACTGAGAAGCATAATAGCTTTGTTTACTTTACCATAAAGAAGATGGACACTATTAACTGGGAACGGTTCTCTGCAGAGTATTCTGTTATTTGGTGCATGGAGCAACAAAGGAAGACAGTTTTCTAAACTTACCCAATGCCTTCTTTGTGGGCATGCAAATAAGAGAGAGTGACTGAACCTGGGCTGAGGACATTTTGCATCTCTCCCCAGACATGGATCATTGTGTGAAGTGTCCAGATCATCAGTAGGCCAAAAGAGGGCAAGATCGCTGCCTCCAAAATGCTGTGATCTTTCTGGCTTATGCGGACCCCTTGGGGATGGCCCTGGCCTGCACAACGCTGTGTTTCTCTGTCCTCACAGCTGTGGTCCTGGGGGTCTTTGTGAAGCACCAAGACACTCCCATAGTCAAGGCCAATGATTAGACTCTCAGCTACATCCTGCTCATCTCCCTCACCCTCTGATTCCTATGCTCCTTACTCTTCATTAGTCGTCCCAACACAGCCACCTGCCTTCTTCAACAAATCACATTTGGAGTTGTATTTACTGTGGCTGTTTCCAGTGTCTTGGCCAAAAATACGATTGTGGTTGTGGCCTTCAAGGTCACTGCACCAGGGAGAAGGATGAGGCAGTGGTTGGTGTCAGGGGCACCTAACTTCATCATTCCCTTCTGCTCCTTTATCAAGCTGAGTCTCTGTGGAATCTGGCTGGGAACCTCTTCTCCCTTCATTGACACAGATGCACACTGTGAACACGGCCACATCTTCATCGTGTGCAACAAGGGCTCGGTCACTGCCTTCTACTGTGTCCTGGGCCAACTGGGCTTCTTGGCCCTGGGAAGCTTCACTGTGGCTTTCCTGGCCCGGAACCTGCCTGACACCTTTAATGAAGCCAAGTTCCTGACGTTCAGCATGCTGGTGGTCTGCAGTGTCTGGGTCACCTTCCTCCCCGTCTACCACAGTACCAACGCCAAGGGCATGGTGGCCGTGGTGGTCTTCTCCATCTAGGCCTCCAGTGTGGGGCTATTAGGCTGCATCTTTGCTTCCAAGTGCTACATTATTTTCCTAAGGCCAGAGAGAAACACATCAAAAGTGTTAACGAATAAAACACATTCAGGGAGAAAATAATCGAAATGTAAGTTTTTTTCATAGGTCACAAGAACTCGCATACACTTGACAACAAAACTACCACATTTTTCCATACCCACTTTAAGCATCAACTAAACTTACCTTACATCTCCAGTTAACAATTTGCTTTACTTTTCTTTTGGCTTTGTACAATCTTCCTCGGACATTCAAATGAACAAAAACATTCATACTAATACTCCTCGAAAATTATGTGTGAGAGATTGCGAAAATGGCCACACATTAGTCCTCTCCCTCTATCTGTTTGGTCATAGCATCCCACGTTGACTCTGGGTAGACTTGGCCTTGTAACTTGCTTTGGCCAATGGGACATTAGCAAATGACATGAGCAAAGGCTTGAAAAACACTTGCTCATTGTTGGTACTTGTCCTTCTCTGGCTGCCCTTGGGAAGCCTGAGGCCATCAATATGTGAATGAGTCTAGATAGACTGCACATCTCCATCACTCCAGGTGACTTCAAGTCAACAATCAGATATGCGAGTAAGGCCATCCTAGACTATCCAATCCCAGCTGAGCCACCAATTCGTCCAGATAAAAATAACTGCCCAGTTAACCCACAGAATCTTGAGAAAAAATAAACTATTCTTATTTGAAGCCACCAAATTTTCAGATGGTTTTTTATACAGCAGAAGCTAACTGATACCTTATGCTACCATTTATATATGTCCTCTCATTATTTGTGTAATTATCACAGATTTCTATTTCTTTAACCAATATCGTAGACTGGAATATCCTTCTCTAGATTAAGTCTCTGAAAGAAAATCAGAGACCATATCACGTTCTATTTTACTTTTTCTCCTTCCTCTTTTCAACCAGACATCTTTAAGCATATATATTAAGAATATCTTCACTAATTTTAAGATTATGGGTATTCTTCTATATTGTCATCCACCACTGTTATACATGGGGGATTTTTACTTTTAATTGTAGCCCTATAATCCATTTGGAATGATTTACTTGTGAATAATGTTAGATGATGGTCCAGTGTTTTATTTTACAAATGGATATCATTTAGTCTATAAAACAAATACAGCATCATTTTAAAAGTTGATTTGAAGCATATGGAATCTGAATAATGTTTGGAAAACTGATATCTTTGAAACACTTTCAGTCACAAGTATAGCATATCTCTCCATTTAATCAGAGCTTTTACACGCTTTGTATCTCTTTATAATCTTCTTCATATAACTAATGTGTAGTTCCAATTATTTTAACTACTTATCTTAAAGAATTCATTGCTCTTGTGAATGGAATGATTATTTACATGTTTAAATGAATTCTTGCTCATGTAACAGTATTTTTGATGTTTCATATAGGAATCTACCTTCCTTTCACATTACTCCACTTCTTTACCAGTTCTAAACTTTTAAGTTATGTTCCACTAAAATAATAGATTTTCTCTTCTTCTCTAGTATTATTTACCTCTTATTCTTTTGATTCTCATTTTTTCATGACTGTGCTCTCCAGTGCCACACTGAATCATACTAGTGTTTGCCAGGAGCATTTTCCTCTTCTTAAGCGTAGTGTAAACATCAGATAATTTCCTTGTCAGGGCAGAGCAGGCATCGAAGAGACAGAAAGTGAAAACGTGAAGGGGAATCATTGCTATCTGGAAATCAACAGACTTGCTTCTCTTGGCTGTTTGGAGCTGGAGATGTTATTACAATGAGGCCAGCTGAGAATCAGAGGATCTCTCTCTAGTCCCAGGAATTAGTCTTGGTCAAATCTCTCAACCTCTTTTGACCTCATTTTCTTCACCTGTAACATGAAGAGTAGGACGAGTCTTTTTGAGTTCTGAAATCCAGTGACTCCAAGATACCCTTCACCCACATGCCCTTGACAAAGACCAGAGAGAATTTTTAGTTGTCTTCCTCTGCATCAACATTATTATCTGTATCACCACTTAAAGACATATCAAATGTCTACTTTTGCATGACACCGATAAAACAGGTTCCATACCACATCACTGTTCATTGGGATAACAAATCTATAGTTAATTGTTTAGAGGTAAGTATAGAGATGGGCCCTGCTGGAACCAGCAATCAATGGGCCAAAAATTCTTGCTTTATTTTACAGTGAGGCTGTGGAAACATTCCTTAATACACCAGAATTCTTCTGTACTTACATGTATGAAACAAATGGGAGCCTTGAATCCATGATTACGAGCTAATAAGGATATGATTTTTAAAATTTTGCTAATGATGCCATTTTCCTGGTATGGGACTGTTCTTTGGTGAGTAAAGAGCAGATGTATTCAAGGCCACTTTCATTCCTTTAATAAATATTTACTCAGCGCCTACCCTTGCTTCAAGATAGCAGTGATCTACCTTAAAAGCATTTGTATTCTAGTAGTGTGACTCAGACCATAAACAAAAAGAGAATCTTGAGGTGATCAATAAAGTTACATATACGTCAACCTTTTTTCATTCTGGACTATTTTTCACCCTTTCCCTTCTTTGACTGTTTCCCAGAACTCTAAGCATGGACTTGAAAATACAGAAAGCATGGGTCCCAAGTTTCTTCTCGCAACACCCCTGTTTCAAAGACATAGTGTTTATCATCTGAGAGTATGTCTCTTTAAGACTAAGTTCCTATGAATCAACATTATTTCATCACTTTCTTGAGAGGACGGATGATATTATGAAGGGGAAATAAAATATCATATAGCATTTATACTCGAAATGATCTTTCCCCTCTAATTGTGTTATTTAATGTGGTGTGATTTGGGGCAAGTCAGTTACTCCTTCAGAGACAGTGGTAATAATACACTGAAAAGTATTCTATAGAGATTAAATGAAACAAAGTATGAGAAACTGCTTTGTAAATTGCAAAGCAATCTATTTCAGCTTACTTTTTCTAATAATATTTTCATTTATACAATCCTTTTTGACTCTACGCAACCTACCTAGATTGAGTGTTATCATTTATTCAACAATAAAATGGGTCAAAATGGTTGAATATTAGAAATTTCATATGGTTCAACTTTAATAGGCCATCACAATATTTAATTTGGTTAAAATTACAGTTAAATTTTTCATGTTGCCTTACCATGTGCCAGGCACTCTAAGCATCTGACATGTATTCCCTCATTTAATCCTCACAACGATGCTATGGAGACAATACTATTAACCCCTATTGTATGGATGAGGAATATTAGAGGTTATATAATTGACCAAGGTCACACGGCTGGTACCCAGGCAGTCTACCTCCAAAATCTCTTTTAGGGATCCATTAGAGGTCATGGTGCTTACACTGTAAAACGATCACCCTGGTTCCTGGTTGGCGAATGGACCAGAGGGGACTAAGCAAGAAAACACTTGACTGAAATGATCCAGTCAAGCAATTCTGAATACAGGATTTCCTCCCTTTTTAAGGCTGAATAATATTCCATTGTATGGATGCCCCAGATTTTTTTCATCCTTTCACCCACGGACTCACAATTAGGTAGTTTCCATTTCTTGGCTATTGTGAATAATATTGCAGTGCATTTTGTCAAACGATTTCCTGGCACTTAGTGAGTTTGAAAAAATTCTTCTTATACACATTAGTTACTGTAATGAACTACCTTTCCAAATGTCTAAAGTTTAAATATTTGTCATTCTACAGAAATACCTTGCCTAATCATGATTTGTGTTGTTATCAGTTCATGAATGATCTAAGATTTTTGTACAAAAATTTGCTATAATGCATTTTTCGCATGTATTCAGGAACTTTGTGTAATATGAGTATTCCCTGATACTTGATTTTTAGTAGAGTTTTCTAGTAAGCCTTTAGGATTGGAAGTATCTTCCTAGATGTGAGGCAGAGAGCAGAAAAATAATAAAGTGATTGCTATATTTAATTATATCAAAAGAAAACTGTCGTTTTGCTAAATTGTTTCTACACATCCTTTGCTTATTTGTAATAATGGCAAATACCATTTTATTAATGAAAAGAAAAATCAGTAAACAATTTTAACATAAAACAAGATCTATTGAGAACTTATATGAAAATTTTAGCAATATGTTGTCACCAATTTCCTCATCTGCAAAATGGAGATAGATAATACCATCTTCCTTATGGGTTGCTGTGAAAATACTCAAGAGTATTGTATGTAAAATGTTTATCACCGTGTCGGTGGGAAAGTGATGTCCTATTCATTTTTCCACAGGGATGATGACAGCTTTTTTTATGCTTGAAGTCTGTAGCTTTCAAAATATGTTCTACTGTTGTAAAGTGAATCCTTTTTACAAATTCTTTGTAGAGTTAAATGATCCCTTTGGAATACAAATTCAGGCTCCCCTGTGTGTGCGTGTATGTGCGTCTATACGCACATCTCTCAAATAATACTTCAAGCCTTATAACGAAAAGCTACCTTCCCCACTCTTGACTCTGGTTCCAAAAACAACTTCTTTAATTTTCTGGTTGAAAATCTATATTTCTAAATTAGCTACTTGTACAGCTTTTTCATTTTTCAGCTTTTGACTATTTATAGTTTCTTCCTTCTCTGAAAAATCCAGCATGAAGTGTTCTTACATATGTTAAAAACATAATTTCCCTTGCCCAATATAACTATTTAATGAATTAGGATAAATCAAAATTCAATGTCTACTGTTTTATGACATAAGTGTTTACCATTTTATAGCATATGAATCTTATCCAGAGATATGCTACGTCAGATAGTATGAATACATTTTCTTTCTCACTTTTTCCTTTGACCGTTTAAACGGTAAAATTCTCTTGTTTCTTTGTTGTCTTCCTATGGATTCATCACTGGTTCATCTCCTTCCACCAGAGACTTAAATCTCTTCTCAGTAACTTCTGATGCATGAGACAATTCATGGGCTTCAGGTTTTGCTTGGGGACATCCCTCTTGGTCTTTAACATATATACAGGCCCACATATACACAGTATCTCTGGAAGGATAGAGGAGAAAAGGATGTTTATCTCCGTGAAAAAGGACTGGGTGACAGTGGTAGAGGGAGAATATTTTACTGACTTTGTACCACTCTTTGAAGTTTTCCTACACGTGCATCTTCGACGTATTGCCTCCCTCCTCCCAGATTTTTAAAATTAAAATAGCGTTATATCCTTATCTACTGGCTTGGGACTGCAAGTTGTAGAGAAATGTGAATATATGATCCAATTTTTAAACGAAATTAAGAACAAACACGCACAAAAATTTAGAATTCTAAATATGGGCACATCATTCTATTAGGCTGTATAAACGTGGGGAAAGGATTGAAGAACAGCTGTTCAACATCCAGCTACCTGTACAGTCTAGGGGTCCACGGAAAGCCCCGCCTCCAGCCCGGCACGTGGAGCTGATTTCCTCCCCCTGTGAAGTCTGCCTGACTTATTCCAGCCCAACCCCCGCCTCTTCCCGCCCCTGGAACTGGTCTCCGCCAACAACGTTAGGGCCTGGCTCCGCCCACAGCCTGGTCCACGCCCACAGCCTGGTCCTGGTTCATTGCCCCTCCCGTACCCTTGTTCCCGCCCACAGATCCGCCCCTCCGGGCCTGGTGTCACTCACACCCTTGTCCTCGCCCACAGCCCACCCTTAGAACTGGTTCCTGCACACAGCCCCGCCCCTAGATTTTGTCCCTGTCCCTGGTGCTCACCCAGCCCGCTTTCCAGCTTGGCACTCACTCTAGAAGCTAGACACCTTCCCCGAGGCTGGGGTGCCAGGCCCGACCAGCCCACCACCTCAACTCGCAGCCCCCAAACTTTCGTCCTCCTGGAATGCCCGCCCGAGACAGGAAGCGGAAGTGCTGGCGGGGCCTTGGATGGATGGGGCGTGTTTGCACGGTGTGTCCCGTCTTCTGGGCTCGAGCCGGATTCCCGTGGACGTTCGCCCTCAGGGGCGGGGCGCGGTGAGCAGCGGGCGGTCCCCTGGGTAGGAGTCCAGGGAGGGGCCTGGTCCTTGGGCAGCCCCGTCAGGGCCCAGCATCCCTCCATCCCGACACAGCGCCGTTTCACCCAGGCTGTTTGCTCAGGGCGCTGGAGGCTGAGTTCATCCTGGCTTCGGGTGCCGCCGTCCTCTTCTCAGACTCCCCATCACCATCCTCCTTTTGATTTTGTCCCCAGGGGGCTTTAGCTGCTTCTGGAGGCGGTGTTTGGGTTGTTACTAATGGGGGCGCTCCTGGCGTCTAGAGGGGGAGGCAGGAATGCTGCTCACCGTCCTCCAGGGCCCAGGGCGGCCCGACAGAGAATTATCCGGCCCCAGATGTAGTTGTGCCAAGGTTGGGAAATCTTCTCCAGGGCCTGAAAATCTCCCGAGCCCTGAAAGAAGTGTGGAAAATGTTGACAAGTCAGCGAGTCACTTACAGGGTCCCTAAATGACAAGCTTGTTTAAAGGGTCCAGAGTCACCAAAAAGTCTCTGTCCAGCCAAGTGAGTTGAGCGACTTAAGTGCACACCGCACGAAGCTGCTTTCTCCCATCTTGGGCAGCAGGTGGCTGGATAGGAATCGGGAAAATCCAGTCACAGCCAAGAGTTACAATTAAATCAGTAAACACAAAAAAAGAAAAGTGAATGAGGTGGCCTTTCCATCCAACACCCTATAAAAGGCCTCAAAAGCTTGTATGCGCCTTATATTCCTCCCTCAGACACAAAACCATCCGTGGAGCTCAAGTTTGAGGTGAAACCAGGCTCAGGGTCCACCCATCCTCGCTGATCCATGGATTTCTGTGTGACCAGTTGAGTACCCTGTGGACTTGGTACCAAGAGGTTCCGGCAGCCTCCGCTGTGCCGAAGACCTGCCAGTGGGCTTTCCTGTGCTCGGGTTGTCACCACATGGAGTCACTGAGAGTGAGGGTATCTTGAGAAAAATTATTGATGTTTGATGGATGGAAAGATGGTAAGCTGTGTGTGGTTCTGTGTGGTAAATATATCAGTAAGTACAGTTACATGCAAATAAGAACACATGAAACAAATGTAAATAACTGCAAATGTGTATTATAGTAGAAAATATAGATTTACTTGCATAATAGTCAAAAGTCAGAATTTATATATAATATAAATACAGAAATGTTTTGCGTGTGTATGTAGTATTAGAAGACATCCCAGGAAATATTAGCAGGGATACTCAGCAACATTCCTACGACCCATTCAATTTGACTTCTAAAGTCCTATAAATCTTCCACAAAAATTTGAAATAAAGGAGCATTCAGGGAAAAAAGAGGATTGGAACTTTGTATTAATAACAAATTTAAAATTGAATTTGCCAGTAGCCAGATTTATTTTGAGCATTTTCTTCTTTATGATATTTCAAATCATTTGGAGGAATACTAAGCAACCCTGTAGATTGAAGGGAAGGGCACTAGTCTCCAAAAAGACTGTCCTCTCCACCTTGACTTCTAAAGGGAATTAACTTTGTTTCTTGAATCTTTTCTGGAAGAACAGTCTGGTGATTCATGTTGCAGAATATCTTGTTAAATGATTTTGTATTTAGTTGTTGGCCTCTACTAATTGTGTTTGTGTGTGTGTGTGTGTGTGTGTGCCTTTTTCATTCTAGCTTTCCTCTGACGTTCTTGAGGGGAATGTGTGCTTGTCATGCAATAGATAGTCTTTGAGTGTATAATTTATGGTGACCCACCATCCGCATTTATTCAGAACGGATGGGTTTTCCAGGATACAGGATGTTTAGTGTTCAAACAAATGCAGTCCTAGACAAACCAGGATGTTTCCTCATCTCATAAGCCAAGCCCTGGGCCACATGCATGGGTTCCTGGAGAAACAGAGAGACCTTGTCTCACCTCCATGGAATTTATATTGTATTTGGGAATTTGGATTTTAGACAGTTAATGATGAGAGTGATGTGGAAGTTTGGCACAAGGGGACTCAACCTGAGGGGGCAGGGAAGCCCTCTTGAGAAGGACTGATATTTAGCTTGAGAGCTAGTGTTGGGACTGGATTTAGCTGGTCTGAAGGGTAGACTGGAGTGAGGGTGTTGGAGTGTGTTCAAGAGAGCGTTTCAGGCAGAGGGACCCGCATGAGGACACCACTGAAGCAGAGAGCCTGTTGTGTCCATGAACTGAGAAGAGGGATGGATGAGCGGAGTCAACACAGGGGGAGCGGTGTGAGCCAGACCAGCGAGGGGGACAGGCTGGATCAGGTCAGGCGTGACTTGGGACTCTGTTCTAAGACCAGTGGGAACACTCTGGAGAGATGCGAACAGATGGCTGATGTGATTGGCGTTTGGTCTAAGCACTTTGGTTAAAATGGACCTGAGGGGTAAGATTGAATACTTATGAGGCAGGAGGTGTTGGGAAGAAGATTACGAGTGAGATGATTGTTCCCTAGGTGTGGGTGATGGCTGTGGAGTAGGAAAGAAATAGAAAGAAAAGACCTTGGAGTGTAGAACCGAGAGAATGTAACGGTACTTTCTTGCCTGTATGTTTCAGATGGTGCAGGGCACTGACTTTTCTCCTTGCTGCTGTCCGTGTAGACCTGCAGGCGCCCCCTCACCCAGGTCTGTGTGTTCACCCCACTTGGCCACTCACAGGCCCCCTTCCGCATCCTAAAGGAAGTCAGGCCTTACTTGTGAGGGGGTTGTCTCAGAGGGGAGACATCGAGGAGAGCCCCTCCACACATCAGAGCAGCCCATTCAGCCTCTCCCTCAGCTTCCTCCCTTCCACTCTCCCACTTTCCACACCCAGAAGGACACCTGCTCAGTATTGCACAACCCCATGTTCTTCCTCCACCAGGCTTGAGAAGGGTGGGGCAGCCAGCGGGGTGGACACCGTCTGCACCTTCCACTCTGAGCCCCGCAGGTCCCGGGGTGGACAGAGAGCGACTCTACTGGGAGCTGAGCCATGAGAACCTGGGCGTCACCCACCTGGTTTCCCTCACCCTGGACGGGGACAGCTTCTACGTCAGTGGTGAGGTGCTATGATACAGCCATGCTCTCTCTGCCAGTCAAAGTTCTGTGTTGCCTCCGTTGCTCTAAAGTGAGTTTTGATCCATCTCTCTCTCCTTCTGGTCAGGGTTCAGTCTTCTCATCACGGTGTGACCGCTGGGTTCAGCCAGCTTCCACCTCGTTGACACCTCCCTGAACACCCCTCCCCTCTTCCCTTCTGCTTTTCCCTCTGTTTTTCCCTCAAACGTCCCTACATCCTCCCTCACCCTTAATCCTTTATGTTCACCCCAACCCTCGCTCAGCTCCTCTCGCCTTCTCTCCACAGGTTATACCTATGGAGCCTCAGCCCCGACTACCAACAGTGAGTATTCCTGGCCCTGATGTCCTGGGTCCCATCGCATTTGGGGTTGGGTAGCACTTGTTCTCCGTCACCCACTGTCCTTGGTGAGGGAAGGACCTGGAAGGGTCCTGACTCATCCCTTCTCTCTCTCTTGGGTTCTGGTGGAGAGTCCCAGCCCAGGGTGAGAAAGCCTTAGACACAGACATGTTCTCCACCACATTCTGACCCCACACGGTTTTCACTTTTATTCTCCTGAATCCCCGCCCTTGGTCCTCCTTTTCCAGGTATTCCATCCGTCTGTCCAGTTTTCTGTCCGTCCATCTCTCTTTCCTCTGTGTTCAGTCTCTCTTATTCACCCATCTCACTCTCTCATCCACAGGCTTGCTCATCCCTCTACTCACACAGTGACTCGTCCCCTCACTCTCATTTATGCTTCATCTGTGAATGGTGGTCCTGGGACAGCCACTGCTGGAGCCCAGGTGAGCCTGGGAGCTCCTCCCACTCTGTCCCTCCCTGATGACAGCCCTCTCTACAGCTCCCTAGCCGGCCACCACATCCCTGCATACTTGATCATCACCTGTGCCACCAGAAGCCACCACAGGTATCTGGGGGTGCCTTTTCCTTCGCAAGAGAAGCTCTCCAGCCCCTACCAGCCAGTTGTGATCCAGGAGCTGGGAAGCCAGGTTGTGAAATTCTGGTTTTAGGACAATCATGCTGATCACAAATATTATACCAACTATTCAGTCTAAGGCCAGGCCTCAGAGAGCCCCTAGTCTTGTGAATTAACACACCATTATAACACAATGTGGGAGGATTCGGGGAGTGGCACCTGGCATAATTTGGAGGGGAAGAGCTTGCTAGAGAAATTTTCACCTGAATGGAGTCTTTAAGAATGAGTAGGACGGACCCCGGCAAATAGAGGATGAAGAGTTTTCCTGGCAGAGGGGAATCCATGAGCAAAGACTCCAGCCAGAAACAACAGGCCATATGGGGAGAATTGAAACGAATTTGGGTTGCATGAAGCATGAAGTTTAACTCGCAGTAAATGGATGAAATGAGGCTGAAAGGTCAGCAGGAGCCAGATTGAGTAGAGCCTTGAGTGCCAGGTAAAGAAGGTTGAACTAAACACTGAAGGCCATAGGGAGCCATGGGTGGTACTAGAACAGTGGTCGCCCTAGTGAGGTATTCATTTCAGAAAGATTCTTCTAGTAGTCCATGTAGAACATCCTTTAGACAGAGCATCCATTGTGCCTGCTGGGGTATTGGTCTGGGTGAAGGAAGTTAAGACTTGAGTTGGGACAGGGATGGAGTGTATCTGAGGACGAGTGTGCAAGGTGAATGGGTGTTACAGGGAGCGAGGAGGAGCTGAGCAGATATGTTGGTTCTGACTTGGGTGACCACACGGGTGGGTGTTGATGCCACTGTGAGAGAAGACGACAGATGATAATGAATGCAGGACTCTGGTGTGGTCTCAGGCCAGCTCTCAGTGATGGCCATCGCTCTCCCTCTCGTCTTGCAGCTTTGGGGCACAACCTGAAGACCCTCACAGTCAATGTCACCATCTCCACCTTCTGGTATTCAGACAGGATCAACAGCTCAGCCACGTTCAACTCCACTGAGAGGGTCTTGCAGAGCCTGGTGAGACCCTGGTCCCAGCAACTCCTGGTGGGTTAAATCCCACCCAGCCCCTCCCCCAACCCCTGTCCCTCCTGCTCATCCTCCTCCTCCTTCCTCCCCAGCTGGATCCTTGTTTAAGAAGAGAAGCCTGGGCCCCTTTTCCTTGAGTGTCAGACTGGTCTCCCTCAGGTAAGGCCCTCCCTTGAGCACTTGCCCCTAATGACCACTTTTGTGACCACCCCTCTCTCAGTTTCCTCACTCACATCCCATTTCCTCCTTCCTGTTCTGGCCCAAACCCCAGAGGTTTCAGGACCTCTCTCTAGATTCCCCACGTCCCTCTCTCCCCAGGCCTGAGAAGGATGGGGCAGCCACCAGTGTGGACGTTGTCTGCACCCACCACCCTGACCCCGTGGGCCACCATGCCTCTGTGCTGGGAGCTGAGAGTCTCCACCTGTCTGCTCTTCCTCTCAGTGGCTCCAGGCTCTGATCCCTGGAGTTTATGCATGCAGAGAGAGCACCAGTTACATTTCCGCAGCATCAGCTGGAAGCTCAGCAACCCAGAGCTCACATCCTCGGAGTACACCGCCCTGCAGGGAGACACCCAGGACCAGGTGGGGTCTCCCCTCTCCCGTCTATCCTTGCCCTGAGAGCACCCTCATTCCTCTGCCTAACTTACATCTGTTACATTATTGTTTCAATTCTTCACTTTCCCTGCGTGTCTGGGTTCTCTCATTTTCCAGAGGTGATGTCCTAGCTGCCTTCCCCATTTCTCACGTGGGTAAACTGAAGCTCAGAAAGGGGAGTATTTTGCCTAAGGTCACACAATGTGCTAGGGGCAGAGCCAGGATTTGAAGTCAGGTCTCCCTTGCTCCAAGGTCTGTGATCTTTCACTGGCTCCAGTGGCCCCCTGCGTCCACAGGAGACATCCATCTCACCCACTCTCCCTCCCGTTTGTACTAGGTCACCAAGCTCTACAGAGGCAGCCAGCTGTGAGACATATTCCACTCCTGCCTGGTCACTGACTTGATGTAGGTTAAGGAGATTGGAAGCATTGGTTGAGCTGACGGCTGATGGCTCTGAGCTCCCGTGACACATCCTTGATCTGGAAGTCACTTACATGGTGCCCCTTCTGCCCCACATCCCTGTCAGCGAATCCTACCATCTCCATCCATAGGTTTTCGGGGGTTGAGAAAAGCATTAACATTTGAGGCCACCAACCTCCAGCCTCCTCCTCCTCCTCCTCTTCTGGAGACTTTCAACAAATATCAGCAGTCTAACTGTGCTCTCCAATAGTGAAGCCACTAGCCACATGGGGCAATTTAAAATTTTTATAAACCGTTGGGATACGATTCACATATTGTGTGTGGGGGGGGTTGTATTTTTTACGTTTTTGTATATACAATGTCTTCTCTTCTGCAAAACTAATAGTTTCACCTCTTCCCTTCCAATCTGGGTTTCTTTTATTCCTTTTTCTTGCCTAATTGCCCTCATTAGAACCTGTAGTACCTGTTATTAACATATGAGATGAAGGAAGACATCATTGTCTTGTCCCTGTCTTAGGGGGAAATTTTCAGTCTTTCACATTGAATATGGTGTTAGCCTTGGGTTTTTCATCGATGCTATTTATAAGTTGAGAAAGTTTTTTTCTATTCCTAATTTGTTGAGTGTTTTCTTTTTTAGGCATGAAGGGCATTGCATTTTGTGAAATTATTTTCTGTATATATGGTTGAAAATACGTGGTATTGGCCCTTATTCTATTAATATGGTGTATTACATAATCAAGTTTTCAGATATTAAGCCAACCCTTCAACTAGAGGTGAGAGATTAAGATGTTCTCAAGTCTGTCCTGGGCCTGCCATATCCCTGAGCCTTTGTGGCCTTCTAGATGCCCACATATACACTGTAGTTTTCAAAGCCCCCTGTGGACATCTCATTCCTCCAATTTTTCCTCTAAGTTTTTGGCTCACCTCTTACCTGCCTCAGCTGGACTCACTCTCTCAGGCCACTACAATAGAAAACAATTAGTGCTGATTGTTTTTACCAAGTGCCTTGGGGACCTACATTCCACCCTGGGCAAGCTCTGAGTCAAGTAAGGACAAGCCCTGAACATGGGGCTTTTTCAGGGAGCTGCCAGGCAGGTCAGCTAGTGACAGTTTGATGGGGATGGGTCTTTTCAGAGCTCTAAACCCATTATGGCTGCTTGGCTGCTGGTTGTCTCAGCTACCATGGTTCTAAGACTGATGGTTTTCAAAGTTATGGAGGATATTGTGAGAGCAGGATGGGAATAGTGAATGTTATAGTGCCACAAAATTTGCAACCTTTATCAAGATTCCAACGTGTGTCTTCACTAAACCCTCCTCAGATTCTTACAAGCCTTTGATTAATTTCTAGGCTTCTGAAAAGTTGATTTTGACCATTTTTACCAGTGTTCTCATTGTTTTTATGCGTTTTCAAAAGTCCTTACTCCAAAGTTTCAAAAATGTTCTCCCTGTGGTTATTTACTTATATATTACGTACTTGAAATTAAATTACATGAGAAATTCAGTTCCTCACTCACACACACTAGCCACATTTTAAGTGCTCGATACCAACATGGGGCTAATAATGAGTGTATTTGGGAGTGCAGAAAAAGGTTTACATTACTGCAGAAAGTTCTTGGGGACAGGACTCAGAAGCAGGGTATCTAAAATCAGGATAGAATTCCAGACACCCTTGTTCATCCTTTGTGCCCTTCCAGGTCTGTCCCCCACAGTAACTACACTGGAGTGGACTCCCTGTGTACCTTGCCACCTTGGCACAGAGACTGGACAGAGTTGCCATCTATGAGGGATTCCTGTGGCTGACCCAGAATGGTACCCAGCTGCAGAACTTGACCCTGGACAGGAAGAGTGTCCTTGGGGATGGTAAGGCTCCCTGGTCATTGGGAAAGGAAGTGAGGCCTTTCTGGGGACTCTGGATACCTGGGGCTGAGAGAGCATTGAACTTTCTCAGACTGGCAGGTGGTGGCACAGTCCCCCAGTCTTTCCCCACCATTGAGAGAGAGAAAAGGACACCAGTGTAATATAGGTGGCCCTCACCTTATCCTAGACAGCTCTGTGACCTCAAACTAGTCACCGCCCCTCTCTGGACATTAGTTTCCTTATCTCTGCACTGAACGCCACTGGGCCAGATGGTCAGTGAGGGGCTCCAGCTCTGTGTGAATCAGACTTGCAGGTTTGGGGGTGGATGTGTTTCCTGATCCACAGGCTATAGTTTGCCAAGTCCCACTCTAGATGAGCACCAATGCTCTAGAACTTTCTGCAGTGGTGGAATGTTCTATATCTGTGCTGTCCAGTGCATAGCCACATGTGACTGTTGAGTGCTCAAAGGATGATATTGTGACTCGTCTTTATTGTTACTAATTTTTAATGTTACTGGTGTACTAGAATTTTTATTTTATTTAACTAAAATTAATTTTAATTCAAAAAGAGACTTGTTGCTGCTGCATATGAGACAGCACACCTCTAAGTGGTTGTCTGGATAGAGGTACACGTAGGGAGACCTGCACCCCTCCCCCCATGCCCACTGGATGCTGTGTGTCTTACCCTCCTGGAGTTTATGTTGTAGTTGGCAAGAGCAAGAATAGAGAATTGAAACTTATCAATTATTTGATGTGAACAAACTCATACTTGCTGGCAGAAATCAGAAAAGACTTCCTGCAGGAAATTACATTGTAGATTAATCCTTGAAAATGAATATTAAGCAAATAGATAAAGGAGAAGGGGATGATGTGTTCCTAGGCACGGAAGAACACTTTTCAGTGTGAATTTACAAATTTAGAGAGATCCCATAGGCTTGCCAACTGTGATGACCCATTCTCCCCATGGCTGTCGTAAGAAAGTCCATTCAAATTAACTCATCTGTGCCCAGAGGTATGAATATGGTTTAATTAATTACGTTTTTGTTCTGTGATAATGGCCTTGGATTTTGGAGCAAGGTGTGCTCACTTTTTAGAGATGGAACTAAAATGGGGTGAAACATCATGATGTCTACTTGACTTTAATATTTCATTGAATACATGGGATGAATCAAGTGTCGCAAGTGTTAATAATTTATACATTGATGAAATATTGTTTTAATTGGAGGGAATATACATTGGTAAATCTAGATGATGGATGTTTATGAGACTGTTCCCTTTATTTTTCTGTGTGTCTAAAAAGTTATATTAAAAAGAGTGAAACACACTGACATGCATTCTCCATTTTATTCAATTCCAGAATATACTCCCAACAGAGATGACACCTTGATTGTGAAGCCTGGTAAGCCTACAGGAAGCCCCAGCCCAGGGTAGGAGGCGAGTATCTTGGTGCTGTGCCTCATCGAAGAGAACCAGGTGGACAGGTTTTTGGATGATGAGGAAAGTTGGCCAAAGCTTGTCAAGGATGGTTGAGGCACAGTGGGGTCAGCAGGAGTCCTGGGGCGATGACAGGAGGTGGTTCACCCCACCACTTGTCTCCCCAGACCTCCTTTTCTGGGCCCTCATCCTCATCTTCTTGGCGGGACTCCTGGTGCTTATACAGGCCTGATCTGCTGTCTCCTGGTAAGACATGACATGCTGCTTGTCTTCTTACTATTGGGTTGCAAGAGCTCTTTATATATTATAAATACACGTCCTTTTCTAGGGATATGTTTTGCAGATGTTTTCTCCCAGTCTGTGCGTGTCTTGCTTTCTCCTTCACAACATGCGTTATTGGGGAAATGCAAGTGACAATCATCATAAGATTCCACCACACTTGAGAATGTCTATAATTAAAAAGACTGACTATAGCAAGTGTTGTTGAAGATGTCAAGTCACTGAAACTCTCATCGAGTGCTGGTGAAAAATAGCTTGAATGTGTCTTTAATAATTACATACGTCTGCCCAGCCATTCCTCTCCTAGGAATCCATCCAAGGGAAATAAACCCATATGTCTATACACAGACTTATACACACGTGTTGATAACAACCTATTTATAGCAGACAAAAACGGAAAACAACACAAATGTCCATCTACTGGTGAACGGATATGCAAAGTGTGGTATATCCCCATCTTGGAATACTATTCAACCATAAAATAGAATGAATTATTTTTTCTTTTTTAATTATTTTATTGAAATTATAAAGGGTTTTAACATTGTGTAATTTCAGGTGTTCATTATTATTTGTGACTTTCTGTATAGACTGCATCGTGCTCAGCACCAGTAGTCTAACTTTTATCCATCACCATGCATATGTGGCCATTTAACTCTTTCACTCAACACCCAGCCCCCTTCCCCTCTGGAAACCACTAATCTGTTCTCTTTATTCTTGTGTATGGTTATCTTCTACATATGAGTGAAATCATGCATATTTGTCTTTGTCTGGCTTATTTCATTTAACATCATACCCTGAAGGTCCATCCAGGTTGTTGTAAACAGGACAATCTTTTTTTTCTGGCTGAGTAGTGTTCCATTGTATATAATACATACCACATCTTCTTTATCTGTTCATCTGTAGCAGGGCACTTGGGTTACTTCCATGTCTTGGCTATTGTGAATAATGCTGCAGTGAACGCAGGGGTGCATAAATCTCTTTGAATTGTTGATTTCAATTTCTTCGGATAAATACCCAGTAGAGGGATAGCTGGAAGGTATGGTATTTCTATTTTTGTTTTTTTGAGAAATCTCCATACTGTTTTCCCTGGTGGCTGCACCAGTTTGCACTCCCACCAGCAGTGTGTGAGGGTCCGCTTTTCTCCTTATCCTCTCCAACATTTGTTATTTTTTGTCTTGGAAATTATGGCCATTCTGACAGGTGTAAGGTGAACTCTCATTGTAGTTTTGACTTGACTATCCCTAATAATTAATGATGTTATACATCTTTTCATGTGTCTGATGGCCTTCCATATATCTTCTTTGGAAAAATGTCTGTTCATATCCTCAGCCCATTTTTAGATTGGATTGTCTGTTTTTTTTTTGTTGTTGGGTTGTATGAGTTGTTTATACATTTTGGAGATTAACCCCTTGTCAGATATATGATTTGCAAATATTTTCTCCCAGTTGGTGGGTTGTCTTTTCGTGATTTTTTTTTTTCCTTGTGAGGAAGATCAGCCCTGAACTAACATCCGAGCTAATCCTCCTCTTTTTTTCTGAGGAAGACCGGCTCTGAGCTAACATCTATTGCCAATCGTCCTCTTTTTTTTTTTCCCCCAAAGTCCCAGTTGATAGTTGTATGTCATAGTTGCACATCCTTCTAGTTGCTGTATGGGGGACACGGCCTCATCATGGCCGAACAAGCGGTGCATCTGTGCGTGTCTGGGATCCAAACCTGGGCCGCCAGTAGCGGTTCGTGTGCACTTAACCACTAAGCCACGAGGCCGACACTGGCTTTTCATTTTGTTCATCATTTCCTTTGCCTTGCAGAAGGCTTTTAGTCTCATGTAGTCCCATTTGTATATTTTTTCTTTTCTTTCCCTTACCTGAGTAGACATGGTATTGGGAAGGGTGCAGCAAAGACCGATGTCAAAGACTGTACTGCGTATATTTTCTTCTAGGAGTTTTATGGTTTCAAGTGTTATTTTCAAGTTTTTTATCCATTTCGAGTTAATTTTTGTGTATGGTGGAAGATAATGATCTACTTTCATTCTTTTGCATGTGTCTTTCCCATTTTCCCAACAGCATTTATTGAAGAGACTTTCTTTTCTCCATTGTATGATCTTGGCTCCTTTGCGAGAGATTAACTGGCTATAGATGTGTGGTTTTCTGTCTGGACTTTCAGTTCTGTTCCATTCATCTATGAGTCTGCTTTTGAGCCAGTACCATGCCATTTTGATTACTATAGCTATGTAATATATTTTCAAGTTAGGATTGTGATGCCTCCAGCTTTGTTCTTTCTTCTCAGGATTGCTTTGGCTATTGGAGGCCTCTTGTTATTCCATATATATTTTAAAATTCTGTGTTCTATTTCTATGAAGAATGTCATTGAGATTTTGATAGGGATCACATTGGATCTGTAGATTACTTTAGGTAATATGGACATTTTAACTGTGTTTATTCTTCCAATCCATGTGCATGGAATATCTTCCCATTACTTCAGATCATCATTGATTTCTTTCAATAATGTCTTATAGTTTTCAGTGTATAGGTCTTTAACCTCTTTGGTTAAATTTATCCCTACAAACATTTTTCTTTTTGTTGCAATTGTAAATGAGATTGTATTCTTGAGTTCTCTTTCTGTTAGTTCATTATTAGAGTATAGAAATTCAACTGATTGGGGTAAGTTGATTTTGCACGCTGCAACTTTGCTGTAATTGTTGATTATTTCTAATAGTTTTCTGATGGATTCTTTAGTGATTTCTATATTTACAATCATGTCATCTGCAAACAGCAAGAGATTCATTTCTTCCTTTACAATTTGGATTCCTTTTTTTTATTTTTCCAGCCTAATTGCTCTGGCCAAATCCTTCAGTACTATGTTGAATGGGAGTGGCGAGAGTGGGCACCTTTGTCTTCTTCCTGTTCTCAGAGGAATGGCTTTAAGTTTTTCACCATTAAGTATGATGTTGGCTGTGGGTTTGTGATATAAAACCTTTGTTGTGTTGAGGTACTTTCCTTCTATACCCATTTTATTGAGAGTTTTTATCATAAATGGATGTTGGATCTTGTCAAATACTTTCTCTGCATCGGTGGAGAGGATCATGTGATTTTTATTCCTCATTTTATTAATGTAGTGTAGCACATTGATTTGCGAATGTTGAACCATCCCTACATCCCTGGTATAAATTCCACTTGATCATCTTATATGATCCTTTTAATATATTGCTGTGTTCGATTTGCTGATATATAGCTGAGCATTTTTGCATCTGTGTTCATCAGTGATATTGGCCTATAATATTCCTTCTTTGTGCTATCCTTGCCTGCTTTTGCTGTCAGGGTGATGTTGGCCTCATAGAATGAATTAAGAAGTGTTCCATCTTCTTCAACTGTTTCGAATAGTTTGAGAAGCATAGGTATTAAATCTTGTTTGAATATTGTGTAGAATTCTCCATAAAAGCCATCTGGTCCAAGACTTTTATTTTTTGGGAGTTTTTTGATGACAATTTCGATGTCTTTACTTGTTATTGGTCTGTTCATTTATTCTATTTCTTCTTGAATCAGCTTTGGGAGGTTGTATGAATTTATCTATTTTTTTTAGTTTATCCAATTTGGTGGCATGTAAGTTGTTCAGTGTATTCTCTTACTGTCCTTTGGATTTCTGTGGTATCTGTTGTAATTTCTCCTCTTTCAATTCTAATTTTATGTCTTTAAGCCTTCTCTCTTTTTTTCTTAGTAAGTCTTGCTAAGGGTCTGTCAATTTTGTTTCAGTCTTCTCAAAGAACCAGCTCTTTGTTTCATTGATCCTTTCTAATGTTTTTTTTAGTCTCTATTTCATTTATTTCTGCTCTAATTTTTATTATTTCCCTCATTCTGCTGACTTTGGGCTTCATTTGTTCTTCATTTTCTGGTTCTATTAGGTGTAGTTTAAGGTTACTTATTTGGTATTTTTCTTGTTTGTTGAGGTGCGCTTGTATTGCTATGAATTTCCTTCTTAGAACTGCTTTTGCTGCATCCCATAAGAGTTGTTTTGTTGTCTTTTCATTTTCATTTGTCTTCAGGTGTTTTTTGATTTCTCCTTTCATTTGTTCATTGATCCAATGTTTCTTCAGTCGTGTGTTCTTTACTATCCACATATTTGTGCCTTCCCCATCTTTTTTCTTGTAGTTGATTTCTAGTGTCATAGCATTGTGGTCAGAAAAGAAGCTTGATATGATTTCAATCTTGAATTTATTCAGGCTTGCCTTTTTTCACATCATATGGTCTATCGTTGAGAATGTTCCATGTGCACTTAAGAAGAATGTGTATTCTGCTGTTTTGCGAGGGTATGCTCTCTCTATATCGATTAAGATCATCTGTTCATATGTTTCATTTAATTCCACTATTGTTGCCTTTCTCTGCATGATCTATCCATGGATGTAAGTGGGGTGTTCAGGTCCCCTGCTATTATTGTGTTGCTGTTAATTTCTCCCTTTAGGTCTCTTAATAGTTGTTTTATATTCTTTTGTGCTGCTGTGTTAGGTGCATACATCTTTATAAGTGTTATGTCCTCTTGGTGGAAAGTCCCCTTTGTCATTATATACTGCCCCTCTTTGTCTCTCATAGTCTTTTTTATCTTGAAGTCTGCTTTGTCTGATATAAGTATGGCAACACCTACTTTCTTTTATTTGCCGTTGGCTTGGAGTATTGTCTCCCATCCCTTCATTCTAAGCCTGTTTGTTTTTAGAGCTGAGATGTGTTTCCTGGAGGCTGCATATTGTTGGGTCTTGTTTTCTAATCCACACCACCACTCTGTGTCTGTTGATTTGGAGAATTCAATCGATTTACATTTAGATTGATTACTGGTAAAAGATGACTTAATCCCACCTAATCTATATTTCCATTGTTTCTCTTCCTTTGTGTTTCTGACTACCATTTCATTTTGGGGGTTTTCTGTGGAGGTTTTCTCTTTTTTATGATCTATGGCTCTGCTCTGATTTTTTGTTTGCTGGTTATTGTGAGGTTTGTATGAAGATCTCATAGATGAGATAGTCCATCTTCTGATAGCCTCTTATCTCCATTAGTCTAAGCAGGTTCCATCTCTTTCTTCTTCTCCTTCTGAGTTATTGTTGTCACAAGTTATTCATTTTCGAGTTGTGCATTTGAGACTAAGTTGAAGTGTTTATAGTTACTTTTGATGCTTTCCTTCCCTTCTTCTTTTAAGTTATAATTAAGTATTTGCTACCCTGTTGTGAAACAGAGCTGTAGCTTTCTGATTTTGTCTGTCTATTTATCACTCTGGTCAAAGATTTGTAGACATTTGCCTTCTTTTTGTTTCAGGTATGAGGGCATTCTTGATCATTGCTTGTATGGGAAATCTAGTGGCAATGAAATCCCTCAGCCTTTGTTTATCTGGGAAAACTTCTATTTCTACATTGTATCATAAGGATCATTTCACTGGATACAGTATTCTTGGCTGAAAGTTTTTGTCTTTCAGTGTTTTTAATATATCATTCCATTCTATCCTTGCCTGTAAAGTTTCTGCCAAGAAATATGCTGAAAGCATGATAGGGGTTCCTATGTAGGTTAGTTTATTCTATCTTGCTTCCCTTAATATTTTTTCTTTGTCATTGGCTTTTGCCAATTTTACTATTATACACCTTGGAGAAGGTCTTATAGCATTGATGTAATTAGGCGTTCTCTTGGCTTCATGTACTTGTAGGTCCGGTTCTTCCCCAGGTTTGGGAAGTTCTCAGCTATTATTTCTTTGAACAAGCTCTCTGCTCCTTTCTCTCTCTTTTCTCCCTCTGAAATACGTGTAATTCTTATGTTGCTTTTATTATTGGGTCATATATTTCTCCAAGAATTCCTTTATTTTTTAAAAATCTGAGTGCTCTCTCCTCGTCCACTGGAAGCATTTCTATATTTCTATCCTCTAAATCACTAATTCTTTCATCCACAATATCAGCTCTATTTTTTAAGGATTCTAGATTCTTTTTTATCTCATTAATTTTATTCTTCACATCCAGAATTTCTGCTTGTTTTTTTTTAATAGTTTCAGTTTCTTTAATGAAGTATTCATTTTCCTCATTAATTTTATTCCTGAGTTCATCGAACTGTCTGAACATTCTTGTAACTTGGTGAGTTTCTTTTGACAGTTATTTTGAATTTTCTGTCATTTAGATTGTAAATTTCTGTGACTTCAAGGTTCATTTCTGGAGATTTGTCATTTCCTTCTGCTCTGAATTGTTAGTGTAGTTTCTTATGGTGTTTGAAGAACTAATCTTTTGCCTGTGTGTTTGTGGTAGTATCAGGTCACAGACTCCACCTGCTACTGCTGTGGGGGAAGCATGAGCTGTGTCTCTGATCCCACCCCATATGCTGGAAAATGTGTGGGTACAGTGGCTGTTACCACCCGCTGGGAAAGCATTCACAATGGGCTCAGAGCTGCCGCTACACAGAGACACGTACTCATTTGTCAGACTGCAGCACTACTATGGGTATTTGTACCATCTCGGAAAGCATTTGCATGTGTGCGTATATCTGCTGCTGCCTTTTCTTATGCTCATGCCAGCCTCTGTGCTTGGCGTCTGGGGTTTCTTCATGGGTTCTGAGCATTCCCCAATCATTGGGACTGCAGTGTCACAGTGGGCTTTCCAATGATCCAGGAAAGCATTCATGTGCAGGTCCAGGGCTGCAGCCAACCCCTCCCAGAGTTGCACCAAGATGCATTCCTACTTTTGCGGATGCAGCAGTACTATTGGCTCTCACGCCAACCTGGGAAGCACTCGGGCGTGTGTACAGTGCTGCCACGGAAGGGTTGGGGATAGGAATGAATTCATAGTACATGCAATGACAAGCATAAATCTCAGAATAATTATGCTGAGTGAAAGAAGCCAGTAAAAAATGAGTACATAGTATATGATCCCATTTATAAAAATTCTTGGAAAATACAGGAAAATCTATAGGGACATATACCGGATCACTGGTTGCCTGGGAATGTGAATGTGTTTGCAAACGGCAGGGAAGGAGGAATTAAAATGAGCATGAGGAAATTTGGGATGGATGGGTGTTCCTTTTCCTGATTGTGGTGATGGTTCAATAAGTCATATTCAAAATGTATCAAATTGTTCACTTTAAATGTATGCAGTATACTGTATGTCGTTAATACCTCAATTATGCTAGAACATGTAGGGGAAAGAGAGGAAGAGAGAGCCAAAAGAGAGAAAAGGGGAGGAAAAGAGGACTGAGGGTGAAAATTAAGTGGAAAAAAGGAAGAGGGAGACATAGGAGGCATCGGGTCTCTGTGGCTTTGGCATCTCCTTCCCCTGGAGTCTCCCATACTGGGCAGCTGACTGGACCATTCTGATGCGCTCTCCTCACCTCACAAATCACTGTCTGTCAGCGGAAGAAGGAGGACAACTATGAGGTCCAGTGACGACGCCTGTGCTATTACCTGCCTCATGGCGACCTGCGGGAGCTGCGATGACTAGATGTGACTAGGTCTGATGTCCTGTTTTCCCAGCTGGTGTCCAGAGGAACTTGGCTGGAACACAACGAACCTACATTGGACGGACACAGGCTCCCAGCCTTTCTAGACTTGGCCCCTAACTGGCTTACAGGGTACTATGCTGAAAGATTTCACCTTCCTTAAGTCCTGAAAATGACTACAATTTCTGTCTTGTGGTGTCACACCAGTCCATCCCTCAGGGACACCAGAATTGGTGAAACCAGCACAGATATTGCCATCGTGTAAAATCGAATCCCCACTTCAGTACAAGGTTTCCCTTCTTAGGAAACTTTGAAACATCCCTCCCCTTGACTCTATGCAGCCATCACACCCCTCTCAGTTCCTCCATATTCCTCCCCCACTGAAGAATTGGCAGTCTCAGGTTCCCTTTTTCTGCTTCTTTCTCTGAAGCTCAAATTCACCAAGACTTCCAGATCAATCTCCCTCGATGGCTCCTCTACCCACTCATGGGTCCTCCATGATGGGAAACAGGCCAAGTTGGGAGGAGTGGGTGAGACATGACTCTGCAGTCACCTTGGGCCTTGGGAGCTGAAATGACTAGGTGTCTGGGAAGCCTGAATCCCAGAGTAACACCAAGGCTCTGGGAAGAGAGTATCTGCTCTGGATGTAAAAGTGAATAAAACTCGGGGGGAGAAATCTGAGGGAACAGAAAGAGTCATTTTTCATCTTTCTATGTACAGAGTCCAATTAGCTTCACAGCAGAGACTCCCCAATGAGCAGTCTAGAGCATCCCAGGCATGAGGCAGGCTGCGCTGTTCTGCCGTGGGTCTGTGGGAACAGATTACATTATCTGTACACACTGTGCAGACGACCACAGCTGAAGTTACCGAGGGGCTGAGAATTAAATTCACAGTCATGCCACTCTCTCATACTTTTTGTGTGTGAGCTTCACATTCTCAATCTTAAGCAGTGATTCTCTGAGAATGCACACTTGAAGATTATAATAATTAATAATATTATTAATCATTACATACATTATACGTTATACACTGTACATTATAATTATAAATTAATGTTTAATTATTATTATACATCAATATATTATTATATATTGCATTATTATAATAATATCATTATAATGATTAATAATAGTTATCATTATTGACTAATTTCTGGTAAGCAACATGACTGGCAAGCTCTGCATGTATTATCTCAGTTACAGTCACTATTTTTCGGGTTTTATTCCCATTTTAAGCTAAAGATATTAAGGCTAAGATATATTAAATAACTTGACAAAGAAGGAAAATAATTACTACAAAGCTTAAATAAACACCTGTTCAAAATATGTGTCAAAGAAAGTAAGACGTTATCTGACCTACAAACAGACTCAAAGTTGACCTCCCACAGGCCCTCAGTGAAAGAAGCGGTAAAGAATGTACATCAGGAAGAAGAAAAGTGAGCCCAGGAAAACCTAACAGGAGTCACGAGGAAAGGAAAAAACAGTCTGTCTAATTTAGTATTAGTTTTAAAACAAGACATTAAAAATACATTAGAATCAAAATTCCAGATGATTACCACATGGAAGAATAGAGGAGAGAAGACTTAGCTAAAAAATAACTCATTTTTTAGGGAAGATATAAACACTAAGATACTCTATTATTGTTTAACACATTGCTCCCAGAAACTGATAAATCTGTGGGACAAAAGTAAGTAATATAAAGAGGATTTGAAGAGTGCAACATACTCGATCAGGCAAATAGACAAATCCCAACACACTGGCTTGTTGTGAGACTTGTGATGCTGAAAACAGTCATTCTCCTGACAGCATGATACCGCAATGGCATATCAATTTTCATGAATGAAGTTTGCAACACGTATAAATCTAAAAAAAGGGACAATCCAGTATTTCATTATGTTCGGCTGTGATTCAACATGCAACAAATACCAGAAAAATAGAGACCCAGAAGTAGGTGTCTTTTTTGAGAAGACAGATATAACAGCTCTTTAGTGAAATATTATGTTGGAATCTATTGGAATGTTACACAAAAAGGACAATGCATTTGGACTAGGTATGTTTTCTCTGTGACTTTGAGGGCAAAACTCGGAAGAATCCCCTGACTGTGATAACTCTCTGTTGATCTTAAAATACAAATACATAACACTCAGGAAAGGAAAATGAGAGAACAAAATGAGAAAGAAAGATCTCCTTTCTCTTCTCACCTGAAACTCAATCTCTCACCTCAGAAGGATCACTGTCTGTATATTCTCTGTCATGCAAAGGAATCAAAGAAAAGAAAACTATTGGTACATATTAAAGTTTCAAGAGCTCAAAGCAAGAAGACATCAGGACCCCTGCATAGGCATTAATGTAGTGTGAGCTCTGATGGCCGGTTTCAGAGCGTGTGGCCTGGCTCCCTGATCAGCCCCAGACCTCAATGCATGGTGACCCATGGAGCACCGGGACTCAGCTGCTGGCAGGCTCTGGGAGGGACACCTGAAGTGCGGGTCCTGGTAGCTCACAGGCCGCTCTGTCCTGTAGCTACTGCCTCTCCTGCCGGCTGAAGCCCATACACCAGAAGGTGAGCAAAATGCGGCTCTTCAAGAGAAAGAACTGGCCATCCTCCTTTTCAGGGTCTACCGAGTGTTGGGACCAGCAGCGACTGAATCCAGGGGCTCAGTATATCTTCAGGCTAAGCATGGGCCTGGATCCCAGCGCCACTGCTGACCAGGCCTGTGAAAGGCTGCTCCCCTCTCTTCTCTGGGACTCGGTTGCCTCCTCTGAAATGGGTGATGCTAAATGATGCCTTCCGCATCAGGGATAAACGGGGTGCTGTTGATGGACTGAGCACTCGGCACAGGGTTTGGATCAGAGTGAAGGGGGGCAGGGAGGTGTGCCGTGAATCTCAGGTAGGCACCCCAAAATAGTCTGTTTCTTCTCTTCAGCCACCGTGCCCTTGGCAAGGAGTCATAACACTCTGGAGACCACAAGTTCAGCTCCTCCTGAGCAGCGGTGACACTGGCGCCCTCGGGGTGCACCTGGCCAGCTCTTCCCACCTGAGTGAAGGAGGACATCCTAAGACTTTCCCTGGTTTCCCCTAAAGCCCCAGAGGGAGGACCCCACCCCTTCCAACTCCCTGACATCTGCACCCCAGTGACTGTTAACCCATTGGGGAGGAGTGATATTATTTCTTTAATAGTAAATGGTAGATTTGACCCTTACGTTATATCCTGCTTCTGTCACAGCCTGGGTGTTGTGGTGTGGTTCTTTCAATGCTTATGCTCATGTAAACAAGACACAGAATCTTACTTTCCTCCTTGAATTAAGAACTTGTGTATGGTTACAGCTTATTGTATATGACAGAAGGGAGGGGGAGGACCAGTCTCCTCCGTGGATACTGAATGACACCCTCAAGTCCCCTTCCTCAGAAGACAGGTGCATTTCAGTGTGGTTCACCTGGGACAGGAGCAGAGACAGCCCCTCAGATCTCCCTGAAGGTAGAGGTTGGAGGGACTTTCCCAGGCAGAGCAACAACCACTGAAATGTGGGTGTTTTTCAAATAGCACTTACCAGGACCATGTCCTTCCCTAGGATAGTGGCTGTCTTTCTACAGCTTTCAAGGAAGAAAGAATGTTTTTTCTCCTCTTGTTGAGGTTTCTTTTGATCAGATATTGGAACTTGCCGTTTTCTAATCAGTCTCTGGATTTGCATCTACACTAAATGAGGAAAAAAAGTAGAAAGAGAAAAGCTTGCCGGTGGAAGGGACAAGGCCAGAGGAAGACCATGTGCAGATAGACTAAGGGCCGACAGGACATCCACCTCAGGCCGCCTCTAGGGCTCCCTGTTCACCCTTCGCCTCGATTGGAATCCTCCTAGGATCCTGCCCCATGCACTTGGAAGTCCTTTTCCTGCTTGTTTCATATCCAGAGGGAAAGATTCACGATGCAGCTTTTAAAGGTACAATCAGACTTTGTTCCATAAACCTCACTGCTCTCTGTGGACTAGGATTTATAGCATCCCCACACTTCCTTGTATGATTCTCTTTGCGCAGAAATTCGCTAGAAGGCCCCCAGCCTCCCTGTCACATACATCGTGGCCATTCCTCCCCGACTGTGCCTGATGGATCAGGGGTGAGCTCTGGTTTGCCAGGACAATAGACCTTAATCCTGTCCACTGAATGACCCACACCATCCCTTGCTGCCCACGGTGACATCTGGGCCCGTGTGCTTCTGAGGTCCATGGTCTCAGACAATCACTAGGTTACACACTCAGTCGTCTTGTTGCTGACTTGTCCCAAAGGGGCAGTTGTGCCTGAGTGCATAGAGCACATAGCCCCTGGGACATCTGTGTTCTTTTCTCCAGTCTGTGCTGTGGTTGTGTGGATTTGTGTTACAGGGATGTGAAACTTTCCTGTTGGGAGTTTTGAAAGATGAGGCAGGAGAGGAGCAGGTATAGAAGTGGGTCCAGCAGGGGAATATCACCAATCTTAAACACCACAGACACAACAGACACAACCTTACCAATTAAAATACTGAAATGCTCCCCGTGTGGGTGGTGAACAGACACTGCTCAGAGCTCACCCCAAGAACCCACCCCAGGACCAGGAGCTAAAGTGTTACCACCCACCATTTTGAACATCATGCCCTGGAAACACCCTGTAAGACAAGGGCCATTGTATTGACTTCATTGATACTTCTTCCCCCTCCTTTCTGAAGGCTGCAAGTGTCACCCAGTGAGGCCTTTTAGTTCAGCCAGAAGCAGAGTAGAAATCCTGGTTCCCAGAGCCCAGGACTTTCTTTCCAGGGCCCTGTCATCCGGGAAAGAAAGAATTCACACATCGGTATAGACACACAAACACACACACTCATATCCCACCCAAATCCCAAGATGCATGAACTACTAAGAGATTAAAAGTGACTTCAGAAACAGATCAACCAATTGCAAAAGAAGGGTTTCATTAAGATCCTGACTCAAATAAAATGTAAAACCAAGAAATAACCTTGACAAAACTGGGAGACTTTGGATACTGACTAGATAGTTGATTATCCGAATGAAATTTTTATTTTTGTATGTGATAACGTTATTGTGTTTCTGTTGAAAAAATCCCTCAGCTGTAAGAGAAACTGAAATATTTACAGCTGAAATGATGTGCTCTCAGCCATCTCAGCTGGTAAATTCTTAGAGTCTTGGTGTGAGGATAAACAAAGTCAGATGGTATACGAGTTGACAATCTTTGAAGCAAGTAACAGGTTCACAGAGATTGATTTATCTCTACTCTGAGATTTCGAGATTTTTGAAAACCTTCAGAACACAATTTTGATAAAAGTAGTATACTTGGTGTTCACATTGCAATGTTACAAATTAAAACATCACAAATATAAAGGAATACTTCTCCTTGTTGACATAAGGAAGTTCTCTCTCAGTCTGGCTTCTGTGAATGACCTGATGATGCCACCAATTGTTCACTTATCACATGTTTGTTGAGTAATTCCTATCTATTCTGTGCTGTGTGCAAGGCAAACACATTTCCACGACTCTGGATCTAATGTGGGAAGGAAGGCAATGAGCCTGCTGCAAGGTTCTCTGAGTGGAACATAATGTCCCCAGGGGGTATGCTCCTTGTTTAGATTCCAAAATCAAAGCTACACAAATTTGCCAGGTAACAGAGAAGAAATACTTAATTCATGATATAGAAATCACCTATGTCTGAATTACCATGTGACAATGAAGAAAATGATTGATGGATTTTATGTTATAATTAGATGCAAAATCATAATGCTGGCCCCTGGCCGAGGGGTTAAGTTTGGCATGTTGTGCTTTGGTGGCCCAGGTCCAGTTACCAGGCACGGACATACAATACTCATTAGCAGCCACGCCGTGACGGTGACCTGCATAGAAAGTAAAGGAAGACTGACAACAAATGTTATCTCGGTGAATCTTTCTCAGCAAAAAAAAAAAAAAAGAAAACCTCAAAATCACAATAAAAATGTATGGAATTGGATTTAATATACATTAAAAGACAAATCTCATTCAAGTAGGTATCATCACTTCATCGAGTGTAAGTTCTAGAAAAAACAAATGTAAGTTCAAAACACTAATTCCTCAGCTTCAATTATCCTATAAATTTTTATATAATAAGGAGAAAACTCACCAAGTATACTCAAATAAATAAATATTGAGGTTTACCATGAAAGGTCAAGATCATGATGGACGTTACAAAGAGATGCTGTGAGAGTCAAGCCTGTGTCATGGGGAATTTCTCAATGGCACCACTCACCTTTTCTTCAGCACTGAAGCTGCTTTCCTCACTGTGTTTTCAGGATGCCTTTCTTGGCTCCTTGCTCTGTCTGCCTCCCCGGCAATCTCGTGTGTCCTCGAGACCACAGTCTCTCCCATGCTTTTCTTCACTTTCTGTGTCTGTCTCCTGATGTCTCTAGAAGATGCCTGTTGCCTGCAGAGGGTCTGTGAGCGATCCAGACCCATTCCTGGACTCATCTCTGCCCAATATGGACAGTGGGCCGGGGTGGGATCAGGGCTGGTGTGCAGATCCCTCGGACCCTACTTGGTCCAGGGATTCACATGGACCAGCCTGTGTGACTGTTTCGAAGGTATTTGCGACTCCAAAGAACTTAAGAGTTCTCCTTTACTGCTGCAGGCCTGGGGTCCCTGCAGTCTGCTGTATCCACAGACTTGCTGGGGCTTCTCCAGAGTCTGCTCCCACTGACTGCACCTGACCTCACTGCCAGGACGGGAAGTTATTCCAGTAACTGGCCTCAGGAACATGCAGCTGCTTAGGCTTCAGGGTGCATAGATCTTCAGTTTTCTGATTGTGTTTAGTTTCATGGTCTTACTGTTTCCACTATGAATTCGGGGAATATTTTTTGATCTTTCATTTTCAAAACAAAATAAAATGTGAAATTTGAACAAAATGGAGGATGAACACTACCATCCATGGAGAACGTTCTCAGCTCACGTGGATATTCCACCTTCCTTCTATCCCTGGAGACATGTCTCAAATCACACTGTGCATCACAATCATTGGAGGGTTTTTAAAAGTCAGATTGCTGGACCTCAACCCTAGTAGGTCTGGGGAAGGAATGGAGAATTTTCATTTCTAAGAGGTGATGTTGATGCTGCTGGTACAGGGAAAACACGTGGAGAACAGGATTCAGTGACACCATCAAGCTGATGTGAGACAAGGACAGAAAGCTCAAGGTCATTATCCAGTGTCAAATCCAGACCAGCTGCCGTCCGCCAACTTGCTTCAGTTCGTTCCTCTCCTCCTCTCTCTGTCATGGTCAAATACACACATGCTGGTGCCCCACAGCACACTGTTATTGGGACACAGAGTTCCAAGCACTCCATAGCTCCTTTCAGGGCCTCATCTCTAATGACATTATTCACTATTCCATCCCTAGTCATTCACTTCCACACCCCGATCCTATCTTCATCCAAAATTCTCCTGCTCGCAAATCAGTAATTCAGAAACACCATATTCCCAACACAAATTTCCACATTTCCAGTTTTTACACAAAGAAATCCACTCTAAATAACCATTCTTTAATAAACTAGATTACTCCAGCAGGAATATCTTCACAAGCCTCTCTTTCTTTTCTTCTCATACTCCTGTCTATTAAGCTCAGTTTCCACAGTCCATCATTTAAAACATCCACTGACCATACTCCCAGATTCCTTATTGCCATCATATCCACCCTGCACAATTCAGATGATTTCAAATACTGCCATGCCATGTTGACACTTGCACTGAACATAGAATGCACAAGAAGTCTGTGTATCCCAACAAATAATCAACAGCAACCAATGGACCTATATGCATTTTTCTAATGCTTCCTGAATGCTCTACTCAATTCTTTCCATTTCTTGAGTTCCATAAATCTCTATATTCCGACCTCCTCCATATTTCACAGATAAATTGTTAACCCCCAGACAAGAACTATTTCACTCTCTAGTCATCAGATCTACAAATATTCCTCATGAGAAATTCATTTCTCACACCTTTTCTGTTGTTATATGCAAAGAAATTGATTTCTTGGCTGAAACCACTCTGATTTTTATCTTTTCCTTCCATTTCAATGACATTACGCCCTCAAAATTTGTTGTGCTTTCAATAACTTCCCTACTGGAATCACCCCTCAAGTTTCAAATATGCACAAATCTCTACCATCTACAAACCAATCTTTCATCCAGCATTCTTAATAGTCCTCACCCTCCACAACCCTCCTCCCCTCCTCCTGCCAAGGATCCATTGTGAAACGTTCACATATATCCCAATGCCTCTGTTTCCACAGTGCCCACCCAATCCCACTCAGATTCTGCGGATGCTTCTCTTGTTAACCTCACAAGCCATGTCTCTTACTAATCCACTAGGGACTTTTCATGATTGATCTGACACGCTCTGCAGTAGCACTTGACATTGCGGACTCCAATGTCCTTTTAAAAGACCATTTGTCCTTGGGATTCACCACCCTACACTGTCCTGCTCTTGCCTGTCTAAACTTCCCGAGCAAATTCCTGGCTTCTCTTTATGACCACCCCACAACGACTGATGCTTCCCAGAAGTCAGCACTGCTCTGACAACTGTTCCCCATCTGCACCCTCCTTCTAGGGCAACCCCATCCATTTCTCTGGCTTCAAATACCACTAATGAGCCAAACATGTCCAAAGAATCAACAGAGACTTAACTCTGATCTCCAGACCCATTTATCTACCTGCCCACTCACCACATCAGTGATGACTCAACTCACAATGACTAGGTCCCAAGTTGAACAAATCGCTTCCCCAAATAATTTGCTTCTCTCTCAGTGTCCCCAAACTCACTTATTTGTGGTAATAACCTGTCTACCCTTGGGTGTCACTCTGGACAACCTGCCACCCCACACTCACATATCAATGAACCATCCATCCACCCTTCTGAATCTACCTACGGGTTATCCACTTCTGATTTATTTCTAATCACCTTTCAGGTCTCCTACAAATTAGCATTTCCACACAGTGAACTCTCTTGCTCTAATAACCTAAATTACAAAACCCCATTTTTCCTCTTTGTTGATTTTTTTTCTATTTTAGTTATATGTGCATTATTATCTATTTCTTTCAAGATTTGGTTCTTTCTCACTAAATTAGATATCCAATGAAGACAAGACTAATATGGATTTTCCAAATTTTCACACAATAGTGTTCACATGTGGCTTTGCACACAAAAAGGGCTCACATATATTATGTGCACAATATATATTTTATATTATATACATATAAAATTCAAACACTAAAACTTTGCTTCATGAAATATTTTAAATCCATCCACTTAACTAATCTTATTTTTTTTTCCAAGGTAGATCAGCCCTGAGCTAACATCCATGCTAATCCTCCTCTTTTTGTTGAGGAAGACTGGCTCTGAATTGACATCTATTGCCAGTCCTCCTCCTTTATTTCCCCAAAGCCCCAGCAGAGAGTTGTATGTCATAGTTGCACATCCTTCTAGTTGCTGTATGTGGTACATTGCCTCATCATGGCCAGAGAAGTAGTGCATTGGTGTGCACCCAGGATCCGAACCCCAGCCACCAGCAGCAGAGCATGCACTTAACTGCTAAGCCACGGGGCCGGCCCCTCCACGTAACTACTCTTGTGCAAATATACCACCTTTATAGTGGTACACTGCAATAAATTAGCAAGAGTAGCTTAAGATTCCAAATCCTTTCTCCTGGTAATCCAATCACGAGACTCTAGTTACAATGATCTGTTTAAAATGCAAAAGTGATCAGTTCATCTTAACTTTTAAATCCTCCATTTCTATCTTCAGCACATATTTCTCCTGTTGTCTTATCATAAATATTAATACTACCCTTTTCATTACCTGATATGTTCCAGTTTGGAGGGAAAACTATTTGGTCATTCTATTTGTAAAGCACTTACTACATGCAAAGCTCTGGTATAAAACCCGTGATCTACAAAATAACTAAATAGACTGACTGCCCCTGTTTGATTTAGTCTTAGTGAGAGGAAAGAGATCATAAATGGCAAAGGATGTATAACATGCCATGTAGAAATCACTACTGTGATGAACGATAAGGCAGAGACTGAGAGTTTGAGCTTGAGCACATTTTCAAATTACTTGTCTTTTGTGTGTGTGTGTGTGTGTGTGTGCACGTGCTCATGCCTGTTGCCTAAATGGGATGAATAGCTTCCTCCTGGGGGTTGGGGGAGCCACCTATGCCTTGGGAAATTTCCTCCAGGTGCACTTAATATGCAGTTTGTTATCCATTGTGTTAGTCAGGATTCTCTAGAGAAATAGCAACATAGAATATATATAAACATATGGAAGTGGAGATTTATTGTAGCAATTGGCTCACAAGGCTATGGAGGTTGAGAAGTTCCACAATCTGCCATCTGCAAGCTGGAGAACCAGAAAAAACAGTGATATAATTCTGTCAGAGTCTGAACGCCTTAGAACCAGGACATCTGATGTCCACGGGCAGGAAATGATGGACATCCCAGGTCAGGAGGAGATAGTGGATTCAGCCTTTCTTTGCTTTTTGTTCTATTGAGCCCTTAACAGATTAGATGATGCCCACCCACACTAGTCAGGGTGGGTTTGTTTATGTAGACTATGGAATCAAATGCTAATCTCTTCCAGAAACATCCTCACAGGCACACCCAGAAATAATGCTTCACAGTCTATCTGGGCATCCCTGAGTGTAGTCAAGTTGACAGCTAAAGTTAACCATCACATCATGGCTCTATCCAACCAAGACCAACAGTGACATCACAACGTGACCTATGTCATTTAAATTTTCCAGATCACATGTTAAAGAAGTAAATACAAACAGATGAAACTGTATTTTATAACATTTTTATTTAACCAAAGAAATCTAAATATTATCATTTCAAAATGTAGTCCACATCAGTACAAAGAAGAAGATATTCAGGTTTTCCAACCACTCTGTCTTACTGGTGAATTTTAATGAATACTGGCTCCTCATATATCTTAATATGATCCAATATATAATTTTCTCCTATCTATTTAAGTTTTATTGTATCAAAAGGAAATCATTTTCTCCTTATTGTCAAACTGCTCTGCTATCTCTTTTTTAAAAAATTTCAAGTTATATATTGTGTTTATGTTAGAACTTAAATTAAGAATTTAAGTAACTAAGAAGGAATTGATTCCAGCAAAAGGCTGATTTACTAAAGTGGAAGACAGCTCAAGAGCAAATCTCTCAATAAAACCATAGGGCCAATGACATTGGAAAATTCAGGGTAGAATTAGAAGACACATGGGATGTGATTAAAAGGGGAGTAGAGAGAACATGGGGAGGAATTGATATCAGAAGTGAAAATACACAAGCATGTTCCCAGTTGATGAAAGACATCAATCCACAGGTTCAATTAATTCAAGATTCCCTAAGCAGAGTGCATATACAGGAAATATTAATGAAATAAACTATGGTCTAAAATCCAAAATTAATGTAAAGGATTTTAGGGACTAGAGAGGCCAAATAAGCAAGAAAAAGGCCAATTGGTGATTTCTACCCATAAAGAAAATAAGATAGATATCAACAGAGCAGCATTTTTAAAATGCTAAAAGATATCTCATGTCAAACCAGAATTCTACACCCAGCAGCAATAGTGCCCCAAATTACAATGTTCTAGAAAAACTTAAAGTGAAACTTTTCATTGTTAGTAGCCTTGAATTAGACAAAATACCGCAGTGAGTTATCACAGCCGAAGGAATATGATCCCAGGTTGAAAACCAGGAATGCAGTAAGGACTGAAGAGGAAAGGAAAGGAAAATTTATAAATAAATATAAGTGAATTTTATTTTGTGAAGTAATTCTAGAAATCTCTCATGGAGATTAAAATATATGTAGAAGAAAATGCATGAAAACAGTAATACAAATGTCAGGAAGGTTAAAAATAGAATTGAAAGTGTTGAAGGTATTAGCATTTTGGGGAGATGTTAAAAGTAATTATTCATATTAGGCTTTATTAAGGATTCAGGATTTAACCATTAGCGCAATTAAACAAAGATTTCTATATGATTTCAACTAATAAGTTTATAGAGGAATTAATGGAATAATAAAAGAGTTAAATCAACATCAGTGAAGTAAAGAGAGTAAAGGAACATTAATTATTCGGGTCAAATGGAAGGGAAAGAGTAAGACGGTTGAAATAATTACAAGTTTACTGGAAATTACCTGAGATGTTAATGCACAAAATACTAATTTCTTTTTAATGGCTGTGTGCTATGTTCTAGAGACTTGTTAATAAAAATTTTGGACATTCTTTTATTGATAAACGTTTACACAGTCTCTATTTTTTCCTATTAAAACATAAGTTGTGTGGACATTTTGTACATATACACTTCCATTTCTAATTTTACAGAAGGTATCCATAGTGGAAGAAAAAGGAAACATTAAAATATTGATAGAAACTGCAAATACCACCTCCCCACACAATTGTATTAAATTTTTTCATCTACCAACAGTATCTGATAGTGTCAATAATCCAACATTTATGTGTTTAGGTATAAAGCTTTAGGAATCTCTCAAATCCCATTGATAAGAGACAGGATGTCTCCTCTGGATCATCCACAGATTGGATTATCCACTCCCTTCCTCCATAAAAGGGGAATCAGAGGCAGAAGTCCCTGCATTTTCCAGCAATCCACAGGCTGTCTACACATCAGGAGTGGGGTCAGCAGGACAACTCTTCAGCCATGGAGGAAGCTGCATTGTTCTGTTTTCCAAGCCAGCCTATACTGGTGAGCGTGGAATCCATATGGACGGCAAGAATGTCCATTTCTACACTTTGTCCTTCTGTGAAACCTCTTTAAGTGAGCAGACCGTAGCACTTAAAACAAGACCAAACCTTACTGAATGTTGTTTCTTAGGTGTTAATGTTTGTTAGGTAATGTTCAAGGTATTGTAATTTTCTGTAGAGGGAGCTTTCTTGGGTTAATAGGCCAGACATTGGTTTTGTTTTGTTTTGTTTTGTTTTGTTTTGTTTTGTTTTGTTTTGTTTTTAACCAACAAAATCACTGGGAAGTGGAATTAGTATTCAGCCCTGCACCTTTCACATTGTTCCCATCTCTGGAAAATTTTTTACTCACAATTAGATTGGTCTTTTAAAAAAAATATTCTGTTCTGTGCTCAAATATCACCTCATCAGTTAGTCCTTCCCTAATCTCTTCATCATCAATAATTGTAGGTGGGTGACCCCATGCCGTAGCGGTTAAGTGCTCACGCACCTCTGCTGGCGGCCTGGGTTCAGATCCTGGGCATGCACTAAGGCACCACTTGTCAGGCAAAGCTGTGGCGGGATCCCATATAAAGTTGAGGAAGATGGGCACAGATGATAGCACAGGGCAAGTCTTCCTCAGCAAAAGAAAGAGGAGGATTGGCATGGATGTTAGCTCAGGGCTGATCTTCCTCACAAAATAAATAAATAAATAAAATAATTGTAGGTAATTTCTTTCCCTTTATCCCTCCTTACTGTTCTTCCTCCATCCCTCCCTCTGTCTCTGTATCTCTGCGTAGCCCTTACTGTTTATTACAGGATCTAATTATACCTAACACTATATTACACATTCATTAGTCTCTTTATTAACTCATCCCTTTCACCAAGATTAAAATAAACAGGGGCAGTGACTTTTTAAGTTAAATTCTGGATCATGGGTTTTAGTATATAACTTGGCTTATAATAGGTGCTCTATAAATGGGAGGATCAAATAACTTTCCCTCCAAACTGGGACATGTTGGAGAATGAAACAGGTGGTATTAATCATTATGGCAGGACAACAGGGATGAAACGAGATTTATGACTTCACTGTTAAAAAGTATCTGAGGGGCTGGCCTGATGGCGCAAGCAATAAAGTGCATGCGCTCTGCTTAAGTAGCCCAGGGTTCACCGGTTCGGATCCCGGGGTGCACCAACATACCTCTTGTCAAGTCATGCTGTGGCGGCATCTCATATGAAGTAGAGGAAGGTGAGCATGGATGTTAGCCCAGGACCAGTCTTCCTCAACAAAAAAAAAAAAAGAGAGGATTGACAGATGTTAGATCAGGGCCGATCTTCCTCACACATACAGAAAAAAAGAGTATCTGAAGACAGAAATGAGAGATTGTAAAGGAAAGGTGCACTGATTTGATTTACATTTCAAATAGATTATTGTGGCTAGAGTCTTAAAATGAATTACAGACAGAAAGGATTTGTAATATTAGTGATAATTTATTGCAGTATACCACAAAACAGGTTATATCCTTGTATAACTTCAGTCGAGTGAATTTGTTTGAAAATTTTAGAAAGTATTTATTGGAGTTTGAATAATTTCTTTCAATAAATATATTGAGTACCTTCTAAGGGCACAGCAATGAGTGAATATGGCAGTGTAAAACATTACAGTCCACATGAGTCTTCACTTCATGGAGTATCCAATTTAGTGAGAAAAACGCTATGAGAGAAATAGATGAAAATACACGTACAATTAAAAATTTTAAAAATTAACAGAGACAATGTGACATTAATTTTGATGGCTGAATCAGGAAATGCCACTCTGTGGAAATGGCATATTGTAGGAAATCTGAAAGGTGCTCAAGAATTATTCAAAATTGGAGAATTTTTAGGTGGATTCAGGAGGGAGGACGGATGGTTGATTGATGTACAAGTGTGGAGTGGCAGGGTATCCAGAATGACACTCAGGTGTAGACAGGATATCAGTACCAACAAGTGAGATTAGGGGACCCTGAGATATGGGTGATTCTTTGGAGAACTGGTTTGTTCAACTTGAGACCTGCTAACTGCAAGCTGAGTCATCGAGTTATCACTATAGTTGTGAGTGGGCAGATGGGTATTTGGATCTCAGGGTTGAAGCGAGATCTGTGCTGACTCTACGGGCATTTCTAGTTCATTACTGTTATTTGAAGCCAGGGAAATGGATGGGATGGCCTAGAATAGGGTGAGGAAGTGGAACAAATGTGAGAGCAGGATTGACTTCTAAGAAGCATGAATTGTGTTAAGTCAGATGGTGGAGCCCAGATTAACAGGGAGGAGTAGGAGGAGAGAGGAAGAGTCAGGGGAGGAAAAATGGTTATTTACAGTGGATAGGACTGTGTGATGAGAATATGGCATGTGTGAGTTATTTACTTATGAACAGGAGAATATTTGAGTGAAGATGGGACTTATGTGTGCAAGTGAAGTGAGCATTAAATTGCTGAGAGGAACGTGATATCATTAGAGATGAGGCAATAAATTACTATGCTCTGGGCACACGACCATCTGGTTTTCATAGTCCTCTCTGCCCTTGACTCATATCAGTTTGATGTCCCAGGATCTCGTTCTCAGTGTGTGGTGCCTGTGCCAGCAGCATCAGCATCATCAGGGAACAATGAGAAGTGCAAATTCTTAGACCTCCCCAGGGCTCCTTGGGTGGAGGTCCAGCAATCTGTGTTTTAACAACCCTCCAGATGATTGTCATGCACAGGGAAGTTTGAGAAATATTTCTCCAGGATACAGGAGGATGGAAGATCCAAATGAAGTGAGAACCTTCTCCATGGCTGGCAGTCTGCATCCCCCATTTTATTCAGATTTCACATATCATTTTGTTTTGAATGGGGAAGCTCAAAATAAATTTGATGCCGCAGACTTCAGAGAAGAAAAGACAGGTCCATTTAGCCAAGAGCAAGTGGAGACATCGTGAAAGGTCTGTACTTCCTATAAGATTCACCAGCTGCATTTTCAAGAGACCAGTTACAAGGATAAATTTCCACCCTGGCAATGAGGTCAGGTACAGTCAACGGGAGGAGACCTTGCAGAACCTTCAGTAAGTCTGTGCATACAGGAGACTGCAGGGACTCCGGGCCTGCTGCAGTGAAGGAGAACTTTTAAGTACTTTCTATATCACAAATACCTTAAATATAATTGCACCAGTGGTCCAGGTGAATCCCTGGGCTGTGTTGATGCTGGGTCTCTAAACACCAGCCTCAACCCCAGTGCCACACAGTCTTCAGACTGGGCAGAGGTGATCCCAGGAGTGGGTCTCAGTCTCCCCCAACCACTCTACAGACAGCCCATCACTTATGTAGACATCTGGAGACAGAGTCAGAAAGTGAAAAAAGCAAAGGAAAGACTGACTGAGGCCCTGAGGGCAGACAGGTTTGGCAGGGAGGCAGAGAGAGCAAGGAGCCAGGAACGATGTTCTGGGACCTGATGGAAAATAGGAGAAGGTCATGCTGAAGAAGCTAAGAATTGTGTCCCTGGGAAAGTGGTTCCCCATGAACAGTCCCCAGTTTAACTTGCCTCATTTAATGTCAACCCCTCTTCTTGCTATGGACCGTGATGCTTTGTCATTTTATAATTGCACTTTATTAAACTCTTTTGAGAGACATAAATGTGAAGAGTCGACAGTTGTGTGGGTGAAAGATCGGGTTTCATGTGACAGGAAAGAAGATCTTTATTTGTCCTTGTATACTGCAATTTCTGCTTACCATGATTCTTATTCACTTGTATATTAAAGGTAATTTGGCCTAAGGGATCATTTAGTATTTTTAGTTATATTTTTTAGAATACTTGCAATCAGGAAAAGATGATACCTATTGTAAAGAGCTTTAACGTTGTTTAACGTTAAATTAATTTGATTCCATAAAAGTCTTACTTTACTAAGCTTGCTTTTATATCTCATTCTAACATAAGTTGTACCCTTATCTTTGCCAAATGTTAACTCAAATACAAGCCATTTTCATATCATTTAACTAGCCCTTAGTCTACCTGTTACAGCCTTATCTGTTACCTAAAATAACCGTGGTGGTTTTTTTAACTAGAGTTAAGCTTAGATTCTTAACAAGGAAAATTTTGTTTGGAAGCATTTTGCACTGAGTGAATCTTGGCAGCAGGCTCCCTGCCTTCACCTTAACACTAGGTCCTGAGTCAACGATACTTGTCCACCTGCTCACAGAGTAGGTCACACCATAATTATTCAATAAACATGTGATGAACAATATTTGGTGGTAAAAAGGGTCAAGTTACAGAAGTCAGATAGTAGGACTCTTTTACTGGGTCAGGATGGAAAAGGACTGATATGGTTTTGGAAGGATCTGGAATTTTCTGGACTTTCTTGATGAGCTTTGATAGAGCAGTCTTAGCAGACATGGGGAAAGAAGCCTATTTCAGAAGTTCATAGTGATTGAGAAACAGAAGGGCAGAGAGTGAGTGGAGGTGGACAGCTGTGCCTTGTGCCTCCTGACAATGGCCTCTGGATTTGACACAACGATGGCTCCCTCCTGGAGCCCACAGCTTTGTTGTGGGGATGACTCCTCCCTAGGATTAGGCTGTTCTAATTCCTCAATGTGAGCTAATCTGCATATTCCAAACCCTTTGACGTCCTGGGACAGGGGGTGTCAAATGGCCCTCTCTGGTCCAATAGGATCCAGGCACAGGACCCTTTATCTAACAGGAGGTAGAGCTGGGTATACATGGGGTTCTTACCTGCCAGACCTGGAGTTCTGGGGAGTGGAGCTGAGAGAGGTCACAGTGTAGGAGCCACTGACAGGGTCTGAGGCCACCTGGGAGGACAGCAGAGTAGGGGTGGGTTTGGCAGACGGTCAGGACAAGACCTGTCCCCTCATTTGTATGCTGCATCTCAGTGCCTGGACACAATCCACTCCTCAAGTCTCATTACCATGAGCTGATTTCTTCCCTCATTGCATGTTTTCTTCCCTCTTATATTCTGTTAAATTATTTTAAGTTAACATTAGTTGGGTTTTCTTTCCCATACCTTTAATTTATTCCTGATGAATTCTTAGATGTAGACCATGATTTCAATGAGTTTCATTGAAAAACGAAGGTATTCATATGTGATAATTGCGGACATGAGAAATTTAAATGATGACATCGGGCGTGGTCCATGATCTTCAGGACATCCATATGATAAGCCACGTGATAATCAGAATTTTTAAGACAAGGTACGATTAGGATTTGGTGGTTTGAGTGAAAAAAAAGGGGAACCCTACAATTGATTCAGTTTATCAACAGCAGAGAATCCTCCCTCACTTCTTCCAGCTCCTGCTGGTACCTGCTTCCCTGTCTTGTGGCAGCAGATCTCCAAACTATGCCTACGTTTTTCACGTGATCTTCTTCCCTCCATGTCTCTGTGTCGTCTCTTCTTCTTATAAGAACACCAGTCATTGAATTGAGGGCCCATCCTAAATCCAGGATGAGTTCATCTGCAGATCTTTAATCACATCTGCAAAGACCCTGTTTGCAAATAAAGTCATATTCTGAGGTTCTGGGTGAACTTGAATCTTTGGGAGATGTTATTCAACCGAGTACATCCTCTACCCTCAATTGAGTTTGGGAGCTGGCTCAGGCAGATATGAATGGTAACAATATCAGAGGAGTTGTTCTCAATAACAATATTGGAGGAGTTGTTTTCCTCAAAAGTACTTGATTCAACATAATAAACTTAAAAATAACTTTTTTTGAATTCGTGTTGGTGATTCTTAAATTCATATGGAAGAGAAAGTCTTCGAAATGAAAGAAGAATTTTTGAGAACCAACCACCAAACAAAATAAACATGAAAGAGAATAAGGATAAAGTGACATATCAAAACATTTCCCCAGTTCCGTTAACAACAAAGGCAAATTAACGTGCTCACAGAATCATTCTCTCCACTGAAGCAACCGTTCTGTTGGACAAAACTGACAGAATCAAGTGTTTCACAACTCTGAATTATAATAAAAAAATTACAGCATCCAGAGGAGTGATTAATGAAGGAAAACGTGGCTGAATTTGGGTAAGAAAGCACTGTGGTGTTTTTGGTTAATGCCTACCTGCTGCCATACCCTGGTACAGCGGAGGATGTGAGAGGATGGGAGCCAAGATTCCTCACATGGCTCCCTCATGACAGATGACAAATACTAACATACTTCTTCAAATAAGGTGATTGTGTGACTGGGTGGTAGTGATCTGTCTTTTGGGTCCCTGAGGGACCAGTGCAGAAGGTGACAGGTATTTCTCCCCCTCAGGCAGGAGGGACTTTCCAGGTGGTGTCATTGTCTGATGAAAGATTTAAAGGTTTATGTTACTGGTAGATGTCTGGGTGAGGGATGATGGCTGGGTCAGGAGAGATACATAAAAATCTGGAAAGGAGGCATCTGAGTAGGAAGTTTATTGGGAAATCAAGGCTTAGAACGGCCACTGCATCTACCAGGGAAGCTGGAGTGCAATGTGCATGCCCAGGATGGACGGGTGCTCAGAGAAGAACTGAGAAGACCTGAGCTTGCACCTCTGGCAGATCTGTTGGTTCCATGCAGGTAGGGGGTAAAGTCTAAGGACGAGTTACAGGGGGCCCAGCTGCAAAGACTGGAGATATTTTGGGGCCGGCCCAGTGGCGCAAGCAGTTAAGTGCACGCGCTCTGCTTTGGCTGCTCAAGGTTCGCAGGTTCGGATCCCGGGTGCACACCAATGAATCGCTTGTCAAGCCATGCTGTGATGGCGTCCCATATAAAGTAGAGGAAGATGGGCATGGATGTTAGCCCAGGGTCAGTCTTCCTCAGCAAAAAAAAAAAAAAAGAGGAGGATTGGCAATGGATATTAGCTCAAGGCTGATCTTCCTCACAAAAAAAAAAAAGACTGGAGATATTTTAAGTTTTTCTTTTGTTAAAATGTGTTCTTTTGGATCCTTGCATTTAAAGAAATCTCTGTCAAGTCACTTGCTGATTGTTAAGACAACTGAAAAGAGATTTCAGTGACCACACACATCAAAGAACATAGTCTTTGCAAAAATAGTTTGAAAAGTCACTAAACAAAAGGATGATTGCAGCTCATAAAAAGCCACAACAGCAAAACCTGGAGAGAGAGAAGAATCTGATTCTCACAACGACCACATTCTAATACACAAAATGTCCAGGTACCACTACAAAATTACAAATGATATGAAGCTGGAGGAAAGTATAGCCAGTTCATATGAATAAAATGGAAACTGACATAAGTTTTTCCTGAGGACGCCCAGGCATTGGACTCATGAGACAAAGACTTTAAAAGAACTCTCTTATATACGCTCAAAGGGCTAATGGAAAGTAGGGACAAAGGACCAACAAAAATAAAGAGAATGATGTCTCAATTCACAGAGAATATCAATAAATAGAAATTGTAAAAAGATCCAAATAGAAATAATTGAGTATTACCCATGCACTTCCTTCTCCCACCCCCAAACTTAAACAACCACAAATTTACTTCCTGTCTGTACAGATTTGCCCATATTTGACATTCCATGTAAATGGAATCGTATAATAAGTGGTCTTCTTTGACTAGATGCTTTCAATTAGCAGATGGTCTTCAAGGTGCATCCATGGTGTAGCACGTGTCCTTCATATCTTTATGGCTGAAGAACACACAATGTACAGAGATACAGATCACGTTGTGTTTATACATTCATCAGATAATGATATTTGGGTTGCTCTGGTCCACCTTTTCCTGGTCCCACTCTCACCTTCAGTGGCCCAACATCAATGTCTCCCATCACCCTTCGTATTCACTGCCATCCAGTCAGCTCAGGTCTGCTTAGGCACCAGGTCTCCTCAATGTAAACACTGGTGGAGCCTTTAGCAAGGGCCCTAAAAGGCAGAGGTTTGGACCAGTAGTGGCCACCTCAGTGAAGACTGCCACGTCCAATACATGCTTTCCAGCTGCAGCAACTTTAACATAAACAATTAGAGTGGAAATTCCCAAGGTTGCTGACACATGTGGTCTCCAGTGATTCCTCTTAATAAACTTCAGGTACAGGGCCTCCTAGTAGACGTCTATCATCCTTCTTGATTTCTCAGTCACTGAATCTGTCATCCTTCTTGATTTCTCAGCCACTGAACCCCTATCCTAGGTTTGTTGGCTTCCCTAACTTTGTGATCCTGTGGGGAGACAACACCAGCTTCCTGATTTAAAAGCAGAAAATGCCAGATACGTCCATTTGCAGCCTCCACACTGCAGCCAGGGTAACAGTTCTGTTGATCAGAAGCATCCACACAGACTCTGAACCAGGAGGTGGGAGCAACGCTCTGATGACGATCGATTTGTACAACAGCTAATAGAAGCAGCCTCAGCGGGGCTCCAGCCCATCCCCGTCCTCCCAGAGGCTCCATGAGCGATTACTCTAACAATCCTCTGCTGGACACAATCAAGAGCCCTGAATGAGAGCCTGGCATTGGTGTTGGAAGTGGGGAGACGGTCAGGAGGGGCACACAGTTCGCATTCCAGCCTTGGTCTAGGATGGGGGCCTCTTCCCAGACCTCTGGTCAGCCGGCGTGGTCACTGCCCCCCCAGCGGCCTTCCCCACAGGCTGGGTCCACAGGCTCAGTGTGGGTCAGACTCTGCACCCCCAGAGTCAGTCCCCGCAGTGGACATCAGCTCCAGACTCCACGCAGCCATCACGTCCGGAGGATCCAGACGTGGGGACATGCGCTTCCTCGTCATGGGCGGAGGACACGCCGCTGTCCGGCCAGACTGCCCTGCGCAGTGGGCAGCGGCGGGGCCGGAGGAGCGGGGAGGAGGGCAGCGGGGACCGGGTCGACGACCCTCCAGCGGTGCGCTCGGAGCAGTTCGGGCGCGTGGGAGGCTCCGGGCTCCCATCCAGCGCTGTCGCCTTCATTCTCCGCTGTCCTCGCCTCCGCTTCCTTCTGGGGCGCCGCCAGCCTGTCCTCTCTCCGCTGCCCACGACCTCTCATCTATTCCCAGCGGCCCCTGGGCTCGGCTCTCTCCGCCACCTCTCGCTGCTTTTCGGGTGGGCTTGGCTCCTCCAACCAGGCTTAGGGCCCTTCCGCCTGGCCTCTGCTGTGTTTTCACATCTTAGGCTCTTTCCGTTTCTCTTCAGTTCTTTCCGCCCGCCTCTGCTCCCTCCACCTCTCCCCGCCGCTCCTTGGCTCAGCGGTTCCGATTCATCTCTCTCTGTCTGGTTTCGGCTTTCTCTGAGTTCACTGCCACAGTTCAGCTCTTTCCCGCCAAGTCCTGGGCTCAGCTGGGTTCTCTCTGCCTGTCAAGGTCCTCATGTCCGGGGGCGGAGGTTGTTCAAATTCACCCCCTCTTCACTGTGGTATGAGAATGCCACTTTCTCTACATCCTAATAGATCAACATATTAAATAAACAGTAAATGTTCCTAATCTGATAAATAAAAACAAGAATCTTGGTTTTTTACTTCGTATTTTTCCTTTGGTGGGTGAAGTTGAGAATCATCTATTATACTGAGAACATTCTGTGTTTTCTGTGAACTGTTCTTCGTAATTGGTCCATTTCTCCAACGGATTCTTGTTCGTTTTTGGTTGGTAAGTGTTCCTTAATGTTAATAAATTAGATTTTTGTGATGAGTTGCCAACATTCTCCTCTTTTCTGTTTTTTTGTCTTTGCCTCTAGTCAGTGCTGCCATGCAACGACTGCCATGCAGATTTTTTAAAGGAAATCAAACATGTTAACTTCGTTTCTTGTTTTATGTTATAGTTTTAAAAGACCATCTTTTCTCTGAGATTCTATATAAAATACTTATCCCTTGGTTTTTTCTAGGACTTTCACAGCTTTAATATTTATACTAAATCCATGATAATCCCTATTCCACAGAACAACTGGGGGTTCCAACATAATTTTTTTGTTAACAATTCATTTTTTCTTTCCTGCCTTAGAACATCACCTGCACCCACTTTATTAGGAAAAATGTTCAGGCATGGAGATAATTTGAAAGAGTTGAACAGTCAAGTTATGGACAGAATTCTGTCCCCTCAACAGTCATGTGTTGAACCGCTAATCTCTAGTACCTCTTATTGTGAATTTATTTGGATGCTGTGACTTAATAGAAAGTAACTGAGATAAAATAGGGCCATTAGGGTGGACACTAATCCAATCTGATCACTGTCCTTATAAGAGGAGATTAGGACATATAGACCAAGAGACGCCAGGGGCACGCATGCACAGAGGGATGACCACGTGAAGAGGCAGCAAGAGGATGGTCATCTGGAAGACACCGATAGAGGACTCAGGAGAAACCAATCCTGCAGGCACCTTGATCTTGGACGTCCAGCCTCCAGAATTATGAGAAAGAAAGTTTCTGCTGTTTAAGCCACCTGGTCTGTGGTACTTTCCTATGGCAGTCCTAATGAAGACAGCCCACACCTACATTCCATCAGTTATAATTTACTATATTTACTTTGCCACCTCCATCCATTTATCACCCAAGAATCCATCTCTGTTTAATGCATTTCCAAGTAGGTTGCAGACAGCAGTATACTTAACTCCTAAACATGCTAGCATACATAGTCATTAAAGTTCAAAATTTGACTGAGGCTGGAAGAGCTTCCCAGGTGGCTCACTGAATGGTGAGCAATTGGTGCTGACAAGTTGGTTCCTGTCCACGTGGACCTCTCCACAGGGCTACTTGAGCATCCTCATGGCATGGTGGATGGCTTCCCCTAGAGAGGGAGCAATCTAAGAGACCAAGGAGGAAGCTTCAGTGTGTTTTATGATGTAGCCTCAGATGTGAGACACTGTCATTTCTGGAACACTGTATTGATCATTTGGGTTCATGACAATTCACGGCTAATCGGATGTGAGAGGAGACTGCACAGGGCCTAAATACAGGTGTAAAGTAGCATAGGTGGCTATCTTGGCTGCTAGCCTACACACCCACCTTTCCTCCAGGCGACCTATCCTCATCAGCCCAGAATTCCTTTTATTCTGCTCCAGCTCACCCCTGAGAACCTGGTTTGATTGGAGCTATTTGGGCCCTCTGGAATTCATGGCTTTGTTTGGGACAACATGGAAAGTCTCATCTTTCCCTTTACTCTTGCTACTCTCCCCTCTCTATCCTTCTCAGCCTCTCCCCCAGCTCCAGCCTTCCTTGGCTCCTAGTGACTCTTTTAGCAGTAAAGGATATTCTAATGGTCAGCAGGATGTGCAACAGATAAGAGGGGTTTGCTGGATTAGGAAATGGTGGGGGAAAGTCTGCTTCCTGGGCTCCTGTCACCTTCTGTAGAAGGGGAGCTTGGGGGTGTTTGGTGGCTTGTAAGGACAACTGCTGTGTTCCTTATTCTGAGACTGGGTCCTCAACATTCCCCAGGGCAGGGGATATTAGATGGGGCTCCATCTCTCCACTACAGTTGGGGACAGAGACATATACATAGCAAGAGGACGCTGACGAGCTGGCAGCTGGGGCCGAGAATGATCCTTGTTTTTGAGATTAGGGAGGAATCACCACAGGGGCCGTCATCTCCTGTTGATAGGGACTTGAGGGTCTTGCATTGTGGCTTCCTCTCATTTGTGTTGAGTGCTGCTTGCTGATGCTTCTATAGACTCTTATTTTGTGATAATGGGAAGAGAGGGAGTTTTCTGAGGATCTGTTTGACACTTACATTGGAGAGCCTGGTGTGTTGCCTAGGGAGACTCTGGTCATTTCTTTTCTGGGCAGGGACACTGGGTTACTCTTCGCTGGGTATACTCATATCTAGTCTGAGGAGTAAAGAGGCAAGCTGGGGTTTGTGTTGGTTAAAATGGTGTGGTATTTGTTGGGGCTCCCTTCTTTGTGTATAGGGGGTTGTAAGTTGCTTTTTGGGGTTTCCCACATCTCTAATCTTGCAGGAATATAGGAGATCACTTGCTGAAGCTTCCATCATTTGATGCAGTCCTCATGATGTTGGGGATAACTGGGAGGTATGAGAGTGCGGTTCCTGTTGTCTCTGGTACTTGGACGCTGGAGGACCACTGCTTGTATGGGGCTCACACTTCTCAAGTGTTGGGGTGACATGGAGCGGTCACTGGATGGACGGTCATTGTCTCTAATTGAGGGAGAGGGTTGGGATAATTGCATGAGATTCGACTTATCTTTAGTCAGGGGGCTCTGGAGTGGTCTTTATAGAACTCCTTTCTTCTAGTGTTGGGGGAGATCAGAAGTCTCTCTTTCTGGGTCTGCCCTTGTCGGTATTGTTGGCATAGACTGGGTGGGTCATTGGGCTGTGGCTTCCCATTTTCTAGTGTTGAGGAACAGGTAAGTGTGTGACTTATGGGGCTGCTGTCATTTCTAGAATTAGAAGTTACTAGGGGGTTCTTGCTGGAGTCTCATAATTTCTAGTTTTGAAGGGATGGAGGTCTTGCTTGCTCAGACCCCAGCATTTGTGTTTGTGGATGACAGATGTTATCGGAGTTCCGCTTGCCTCTAGTTTTGGAAGGAACTGGTGGTGTCTCGCTAGGGCTTCTGTCACATCTGCTGTTGGATGCAGATTGTGAACACCATTTGCTGGGGCTCCATAATCTCTAGTCTTGGGGGGTGGAGTGGAGATTCCCTTGGAGAGGATTCCATCATCGCTAGTTTTCGGGGTATCAGTTCAACGTGTTTTTAAACGCATTTTATTTTGAAAATGTTTAGACTTACGTAAAAGTATACAGGATTGTTTTAGTAAGTCAATATTCATTACAAAAACTTACATTTTGTTTCCTGCCAATGGTCATTCTTAACATTATGTGTCTTTGGGTGTAATTGTTTTCCTTCAGCCTGAAAACTCTCTTTAGAGTTTCTTGAATTTCAGTTCTGCTGTTGTTTAATTGTTTTAGCTACATTTGTTTCCTGCCGATGATCATTCCTAACGTTATGTGCCTTTGGGTGTAATTGTTTTCCTTCAGCCTTAAAACTCTTTAGTGTTTCTTGAATTTCAGTTCTGCTGTTGTTTAATTGTTTTAGCTTGTTTTTTAAACCCCCTTTGGAAAATATCTTTAAATTGTCTGCATTTTTAAGAATATTTTTCTTATGTCAAAGAATGTTAAATTGGCAGGTTTTTTTTTCCCTCCCATTCAACTGTCAGATGTCATTCTTGTCTTCTTGCTTCCACAGTTTCTTTTGAAAAGTTACCAGACTTCTTATTGCTCTTTTGAAGGAAACGTGTCCTTTTCCTTTGGTTGTTTTAAAGATTTCTAGTTTGTCTTCCACTTTCTACAATTGTCCATCTTTCTTTCATTCATAGTTATTTTGAAATCCTTGTCTGCTAACTCCGGTATCTGGATTGTCTCTGGGTCTGCTTCTACTGATTTATATGATCATAATTGAGAGTATTTTCATGCTGCTCTGCATGTATATTAATCTTTTATTGTGTTCTGGATCTTGTGAACAATACCTTGTAGAAGCTCTTACTCATGTTTCCTTCCTCTAAAGATTAGGTTTCCAGTACGAATGGATCACGTTGAGCCTCTGAAGAATAACCTAAAATGACTTATTTATTTCAGTTTTGCACTGACTCCTGAGATGTAGATCTTACTCTTAGTGTGTGGCACTGACTCTCAGGCTGTGACATTTCTAGGGTCATAATTGAAAGCCAGGACTTTTTTTTTTTTTATCAAATTCATTCCACTCCAGATGACTCCAAAAGCCAACCTTCAACTCCTGGCATGTGTGATCTCAGAAATTTCTGCACAATATTCAGTTTTCAGTGGCTTTTCTCTTCTAAGTCGCCTAGATTCATTCCCTGCACATGCACAAGTTCGGTGCTATTCAAAGAGCTGAGGGGGGATTTTTAAGCAGATTTTAGGGGCTTCTTTTTGTGAATCTTTATTTTCCACTAGAATATCCTTCAGTGATATTTCAGGATCAGGTTTTATTTCCTCTACCGTACCCCTGGAATCCACTATTCCTCCAGAGAACCCTGGTTTCTTCCTTTTTTTTTAGAATAGTATCTTAGAAACTAATTTCTGGGTGGTTGATAGGTATTGTCATTATTACTGGAGTGTCGTTCTTCTAGGTCTTCTGAGCTGACAGACCTTGGAAGGATATGAATCTATACTATCCTCTACATACACACATTATCTCTCTCTTTTTATCTACCCATCCATCTGTGAAAAGCAGGAATTGATAACAGTAGCTCTTATTCCAACAAACGTCTCAGTTGGAGTGGAATAAGAGCTAACCTTCTCTCTTTCCTTGTTTATAACATCTTTCTTTGACTGTGATACACTGGCTCTCATCGTCTACAATATATTTACTTAGTTTTTCAGATCTAGTATATGCATAAACTAATTTCAGAATTGCTAACCCATACCATTCTGAGAAACATTATGTATGAACTAGAGTACATGATTTCTGGTCACTTCTTTTGATCCAGGCTTACAGGATCTGGTAAAACATAGTTTTCCAAAGTAAATTTGGTTTCCTTTTCATAGCCTTCATTCTGGCTGTGTTATTCCTTTTCCACAACATTTAGATTCATTTGTTATAGCTTGTTTTCCATTTTATGTTCCCTTCACTACCTGGTGGATTAATTTTTTTAACCTACAGTAATATCTACTCTGGGCTGTACACTTCTATGGGTCTTGGCAAATGCATAGAGTTGTGTATCCATCAACATAGTCATGATCGAACATGATACACACATGAACAGTCTTGATAGGACAATTCCATCACTCCCAAATTCCTTTCTGCTGCCCTATTGCAGTCATCCCCCTTTCTTACTCTTTGCCCCAGGAAACATTGATTTGTTGTCCTTCACTACAATTTTGCTTTTCCCCAAATGGCGTACTATGCAATATACAATAAATGGCTTTTTGTCTCTGGCTTCTTTCACTTAGGAAAATGAATCTGATTTAAATTGAGGTATATATTAAATATAGCACAACACATAGATCTTAGGTGTAGAACTTAATGCATTTTGACAAATGCATACACCTCTGTCACCTACACTCCTTTCAAGATATAGAACGTTCTCCTCACCCCATAAAATTCCTCCATATCCCTTCTCGGTCAATCCTTGCTCCTGCCTCACCCCTTCTCCACAATCTGAGATTAGATGCAACCACTGTTCTGATTATTTTTCCTATCACAGATTATTTTTTGACTGTTCTTGGAACTCATACAAATAGAATCATACAATATTTACTCGTTTTTGTGCGTTGCTCATTTTTCTCAGTATAATGCTACAATGGATTTAAATAAATTCACAATAAATGATGTAATATATAATGTTTCCTATATACTGGGAGTCTCATAAATGCTTTACATATCGTAGCTGATTGAATATTTAATACAAGTCTGTGAAGTAGTCACTCTCATGGTTCGCATTATACAGATTAAGAAACTTTGGCATAAAAAGTTTGTTACTTGCTTGACGTAACCATCTGTAAAGAAGAGAACTGAGATTGGCAGAAGAGATTGAACTATGATAAGTTAAAAACGGAGAAAAGAGTTTATCCCAGTGGGAGCTCTGGAGCTGAGGTGGTCCTTCAGGGCTTTCTCAAATTGAGACAAAGGAATTGGGCCTTTGTATTCCCCCGTGAATCAGTCATTGGAAGTGGGCTGCCATTGGGGGTGGTCATAATCTTAGGTGTGGCACTTTCCTTTGGCCCAAGGAAATTCCCGGTGAGGTTGGCAGGATGAGCCCTTAGAAGAGTTTCTGCAGCTACAAAAGCGAATGACAGTCCTGAAAGAAGAATCTAGAAAATATACCACTGTCTCCATGATGGTCCACCACTTATGCCACTCAGAGACACTGGGCTCAAATCCGTGCTCTACCACTTGCTAGCCAGAGAGCTCAGGCAAGTGACATGCCTGTTTTCTCATATCTAAAGTGGGGATGATACTAGTACACACTTCTTAAGTTTATATTTAGTACTCCCTAAGTTAATATTCATAAGGCATTTGGAAGAGTGCTTGGTCTATCAGAAGAAATATTTGATCATTTATTAATGTACTGAAATACTTTGCTATGAAAAAATAAGGCCGCATTATATAAAGGAACAATTCACAAGAAAAGACCTAATCCTATATGTACTTATTTACATTACATCCAAATATATAAAGAAAAAATGACAGAATAACAAAAAATAATTTGTTGATCTATAACTGTAGTAGAAGACTTCAATACACCTCTATCACTAAATAAGTTTGAGGGAAAAATCTGAATGTAATAATATATCCAAAAACAAAATTAGCTTGAGTTACTGGGCCTGTATTCTATAACCAAACGTAAGAGAATACACGTTGCTTTCAAAGAAACTTGGAGCATTTATAAAATACTACTCTGATTCATAGTGACTTTGAGGGGAGCGCTGAGCCAATATATATTGATTTATTAATTTAATAGCAGATGAGAGGCTAAAAATTTCAGAAAATAAAACATACCCAAAACTGAAGCAGAAAGAAAAGCAAATAGAAATTACAGAATAAAGAACATTAGAGACATGTGTCATACAATGACAAGGGCTGGATCAACAACATTTACTACTGTGAAATAGAATTAAATCTAATGAGAGATGTGCAAGGTCTCTCCAAATAAAAGTACCAAATGCTTCTGAGAAATTAAAGAAAATATAAATAAATGGAGAGAAATACCAACATCATGCATTGCTAGGATCACTTATTTAAGGACATTTTCTCTCATTGATTTATAGATTCCACATAATCTCAATCAAAATCTTGGCAGGATGATAGGTAGAAACTGATAATCTGATAATATAATTTATTAGGAAATGAAGAGGATCAAGAATTTCCAATGTGTTCTTTAAGGAAGAAGTATTTTGGAGGATATACACTGCCAGATATCAAGACTTACCATAAAGCTACAGTAATTAACACTGCCTGGCATTGTGATACAAAATATGGAACTGAGCATAGAGTCCATAAACAGACATGCTGACATATGGAACTCTGATTTATGTCAAAGACACCACTGCAGAGATGTAGACAGAGGACAGTCTTTTTAATCAGCAGTGCTCCACTAGTTGGATGTTTTTATTCAAAAAGCAATCTTAACTCCTACTTTGCAACGTACATAAAAATCAATTCACAGTGGATTTTAGATCTAAAAGTAAAAGGTAAAACAACAAAACTTTAGAATATAGCAAATATATTCATTCTTTGAGGTGGAATAAAAATACTCTTAAATGGAGCGAACACAGGATCCATGTAAAAAAAATCAAGCATTTAAAGGTGAATAAAATAAAGAGACTACAGTACAGGAGATCAGGAGAGAGTTATACATGAGGTAGGAACAATATGGAGAACTTAGAAAAATGAAAACACTTAGGAAGTAGTGTCCTAAGGATAGAGCAGTCAGCCGGGTCAAATGATGCTGTGTGGTGAAGTAATATAAGGGTAAAAAATGATTTGGGCCTCATAGAAGCTTCTGATGTCCTTGAGACATCAGCAGACAGACCTGATTGAAGTGGGTTGAAAAGAATGGGAATTGAGGAAGAGGAATATTTGAATACTAACAATCCTTGCAAATGTTTGCCTTGAAGATTAGCAGAGAAATGGCAAAAGAGCTGTTGAGAGAGACTTTGGGTTTAGGAGAGACTGACTTTAAATGGAAGATACTGGAACATGTAGTAACTAAGTGCTGGAGTCCTGGCATAGGACGTAGGTCTAAGGAATAGGTTAGGTGTAAATATATGTGATTTTAGACTTTATCTCATGCCAAACTGATATGAACTGGAAAATGGATATCTATTCCCTGAACTGGGCATGAGACCAGTTCTTCAGACAATGGTCAAATAGACCTAAGGGTGAGGTTGGCGATATAGTCTGTAAAGTACCCTTGAGGGTTACCCAAGGCATGGTCAATGACCTCCTCCTTGGGTATCACAGGAATCATGCTGGGCTGTTTTTGCTGATTGCAATACCAGCTCTTTCTGATACTGTGTTTTGCTGGATGCAACACCTCTCAGTCAATTGCAAGAAACAAAATGTTTGCCTGGGAAAGGAAAAATCTAATCATCTCAGGATGGGGTAGTTCCCAGAGCCTTGATGACCCCCAGCCCTGATGACATCTCTGGCACATGCAGTGGAAGATGTTACCCAAACAGATTTTTCACCTTTGTCCTTACCAAGGCAGAGAGTGCCAGGTGCAGAGCCCCAGGGCCAGGGGGACCCCAGAGCTCCTTTCTGAGACCAGTGACCAGTTAGGCCTGGACTGGGGGAGTGACAGAGAGAAGAGACCAGAAGAAATTCTGATCCACAGTGACATTGAGGGAAGATCTGAGTCAGTATATATCGCTTCTGAAAATTTCCTAGTTCTGATCAATAACAGATCTTCTTTCCATGGTCTTGAATGGCAGAGCACTTTTAGACACGTGTACCCTGCACAGGAGTAAAATTTCCCTGCAGAGGGCTACACTGCAGGTCTCCTTCCAGCTCTGCTCCCCCAGTCACAACTGACTAGCGGCCTTGCCTCAAGCTGGTGAGTCAGCTGAGATGTTCTTTCTGCTTCTTCTGCCCCTCCTTGGGAAATTTCCACATTCCATGTTCATGATGAGTTATTTGGACGTCTTTGATTAATAAGGCCCAGTGTCTACAAGGAAGGGGACTTGGTGGTCAGTGGGTTTTCCTCCTTCTATACATTGACCTAGGATTCAGAAATTTCTTTGTGATTCGTCCAAGCAAAGATGTCACATTTTACCTGTAAGTTCATGTGTGTGTGTGAATCCCTCTGACAGTTATGAAAGTTGAATATAAAAGCTGTGTTGAGAATCTCCCATAAACTGTGAATCATCAGCTCCTTTCTTTTCCTTTAATGATTATTTGTGGCTTCCTTTCTTTTTCCCTTCTGGAATATTTCCTTCCAAACAGAAGACATAAATAAGCATCTTTTATTTTCACCTACCTTGAAATAATCTCCATTAGTGATTAATTTCTGAAAGCCTAAAGGATGCAAGTTGCAGGCAAAAAACACCAAGATCCCACTGCAGTGACCCACATGCAATCCTGCTTCTGACCCATAATGTGGGAGGGGAGAGAATTCTTGGGCAAACCATATATTGGCTAGAAGGTAGTGCTAAGAGCACGTTTCATCAAAATATATAGATTATTCAAAAACGAACTTTTTATTGAGATGATATTCATTTTTCTTCAAAATACATTTACTCAGTATCCTTTATGGTCTAAAATAACTTGGAGTATTCTCTGAAAAAGATGTTTTTTTTTCCAGTTTATGAGATGTAATTGACGTTCATCACTGTATAAATTTAAGGTGTACAGCATAGGGGTTTGACTTATATATTTGGTAAAATGATGACCACAATAAGTTTAGTTAGCATCTATCATCTCATATAAATATAATAAAAAGAAAAAGCAAAAAATGAAAAGAATATTTTTTTCCTTGTGATGAGAACTCAGGTTTTATCTCTTAACATGTTTCATATCATACAGTGTTGTTAACTATAGTCATGGTGTACATTAGATCCCGAGTACTTATCAAAGATCAAGTATTTATCATATATATATAATATGTATATAATGTATTATATATATATAATTATTTTATAGATGTCCTTTTATTAGTTGCTTGCCTAATGATACTGTGGTCAGAGAATGCACTGTGTATAATTTCAATGTTCAAAGGCTTACTTGATGGCCCAGTGCATTGTCAAATGCATTTATATTCTTTGGTGTTCATAATATACTAGTGTTATTTACATTTTTATGTAAATATCTGTTAAGCTTAACTCTTCCATAACTTTGCATATTTTTATTGTCTTTAATCTGACCAGAGGATGTGTTAAATCTCCAAATCTGGTTGTACATATATGTACTTATGTACATGGGTCTATAACTAATAGCTTTATTTTACTTTGGGGGGATATATATATACTGACTGTTAGCACTCGATCTTTTCTTCCTTTCGCCACATATGGTCATCACATATGTCACATATGACATATGGTCACCACCTTTGACATTTCACATGTTTTTGCTTTGAACTCGAATTTTATCAGATATTAACAAGGATACCCATGTTTTGTGTTGGTTCATATTAAAATGGAATATCATTTCTATCTACTTTAATCTCTTCTGTGTTTTGCTTCAAGTATTGGAAAACATGTAGTTGGGTCCTGTGGTAGGTGGAATGTGCCCCCAAATGTGACCAAGTCCTAATCCTTCAAATCTGTGAATATGCTACCTAACATAGAAAGGAGACTTTGCAAATGTGATAAAGTCAAGGTTCTTGAAATGAGGACATAATTCTGAATTATCTGGATGGGTCCAATATAATCACAAGGGTCCTTACATATAAAAGTGTAAGTCAAGAAAGTCAGAGTCAGAGAAGGAGTTATGACAATGAAAACAGAGATTGAAGTGATATGAGGCTATTACCTAGGAAAGTGGGCAGACTCTAGAAGCCAGAATGTGCGAGGAAATAGGACTCTTCCCTAGAGCCTCCAGGAGTAATGCAGTCCTGCTGACACATTGATTTTCACCAGTGAGACTCATTTTAGATTTCTGACCACCCAAAGTACAAGATAATAGATTTGTCTTGTTTTAAGCCTCTAAATCTGTGGTAGATTCTCAGAGTAGCAATAGGAAATGAATACAAGTCCTCTTTTAATCCAATCTGAGTATCTCTGGGTGACTCAGAATTACAGTATCCCAACATTTTGTTTTTTAAAGCTATATTCACCAGTGAAAATATTTTAATATTAGAGCAACAAAAGCCTATGTTCTATTGTGCAATCTTCTGGAATTGTGTGTTGTACCTTCTCAATTAAATTGTTTGAAAATTAACATTGGATTGAACTTAGATGTGCAAGAGCGGAATCAACCCAAAGATAAGCTCTAAAGCTCACTGCCTAAGATGGTTTTCTATTCTGTAAAGAAATAGATGAAAAGCTGCAAGTTTACACTGCTTGGACTCTGAATTGTTTTTACTCTTTTAGAAAAACATAGAGTCATAAATTGCCTTTCTCTTTGTTTTCTCCCTAAGACTATCTCCTTATTTATTATGATGCAGTTTCCCTGCTTCTGGTAGTATGTGTTTCCTAAGTCTGTGAGGCAGGCAGTTTTAGAAAGGTATATTGCAAAAGTTTTGATGACACCATTCTATTTTCGACTTGCCCTTCCTCCAAGCTTTTCTTCTGCACATCCCTGTCCTACCTAGTTTCTTTGTATGGATCGTGAACTTTTGCTGCATCCTATTATACCAGCACTTGGCCATGACGAACCTCATGTTGTTGTCACTGCATGAAGTAGTGCTTGACTTGTAAACAAATATGTAAATTGGTCTTTTCCCCTTAAGCACCATTCCAAGTAACTCATTTTAGGACATTGGTCTATGTCTTTTGAGTGCAGAGCAGTACTGCTGGATCTTCCAAGGCTTTGTGAACACATGTGCATGTGCTTTGGATTCCAAAGTCATGAATAGACAGTAATTGCTCTGGAATGCAAAAGTTGCTTGAGTCAAAATGCCATACTTTTCCTCCTTGTTTTCCCGCAAGAGTTACTCCTGAAGTGCATGATTTGATCTTTATTTCTAATACTATTGCCTTGATACAGGTCGAACTACAAAAACTATCGTTATGTCCTGGTCTTTGTTTTTGCCTTCAAGGAGAGCAACAGGAGTCCCCAGCTGCTCCCCAACCTGTCTCTGGGTTTCCATGTCTACAATTCCTTCCACAATGAAGTCAGCACGTTGTAAAGCACCATGAGGTGATCATTAGGAGGGGGCTGGAAGATCCCTAATTACACCTGCCAGGCACAGATCAAGATTGTGGCTGTCACTGCAGTAAGCACACCAGCATTCTCTGCTCAGATAGGGACGCTGTTGGAGCTCTACAAATACCACAGGTATGAGCATGGTGGGGGGATGGATCTCGAGGGACAGAAGTTTTCCTCCTTGGTGAAATTCTTTGCTCAGTCAAGTGGAAAAGAAGAAAGTGGGTGTTCATGTCTCCCTAATAGGAAAATACCTACCACAGATAGTTCTTGATATGGTGGACACATTATTTTGGTGTGTGAAGCTGAGAAGAGATGAAGGAGCCAGAGGCTAGCATCATTGGCTAAAGCAGACCACAGTAGCTTCTGGAAATGTGGTTGCCCAAATTCTCTCAAAGGAATGGGAGCTAGATATTCACAAATAACCACACCTTAGTTATTTATCTTATAGTTAATAAAATTTTGTATGTAAATATGTATTTAAAAGCATTTTACATTCGTCAACTACTTTACAAATTAGTCACAAAATTAATCCTAATAAAATAAATGAAAAGGTACCATTATTATGGGAATCTTTAGAGACATAGAAACTAAGATGGATAGAGGTTATATAACCTTCTCAAGATGGTTAAGTTAGTCATATTAGAGTCAGAATTGGAACCCAGGCAGTCTGGCTTCAAAGCCATGCTCCCCCTCAATCACTTCTACCATCAGATATTATTGCTTCATATTCACAGTGTTAGCACCAAGAATATAATTTTAGCTACCTGATCATATGAATTTTGCTGAAATTCTGTTTTTTTTGCTTCCAGAGACTCAATATGGAACATTTTTTCTCTTTTGATTCAGATAACCTATGGAGATTATGATCCTGTACTGAAAGGTAAGGAGTAGTTTTCCTATCAGATGGCTTCCAAGGACATATCTTTAGTCTTCAAAAGGGCTTCATTGTTGATACATTTTGGCTGGACTTGGGTGGGAATCTTAGTGTCAGTTGATATAAAAAGTGAGCAGTTCCTCTGGGAACTTAGATGAGAGGTGACTATGAACGGTGCCTGCCTGTGACTAAGATACCTGTGACCAAGAGGACGTACACTTCAAAAGATTGGAGCTACATGGCCAGAATCATAGGCTCATCAGCCAATATGTTTACCATGTATAGTGACACAAGTATATTAATAAGTGTGAGCATTGCAGGAAACTAGTACTTAACCACTTACAATGTGTACATCACTACACCCCAATGGAATGTTTCTTTTTTTCCACTTCACCACTTTTTAGATACTTACCATGGATGTCTTTCCGTTGCACACCAGAACTTTGAGATCTGGATTTAAACACTCTCTACGGACAGTTAGCCCCTCTAAATACCCAGAAGACTTTTTCTTTACCAACTTATGGCTTGAAATTTTCAACTGCTCATTTGCAGGTACTGAATGTGGAAAATTTTGGATTGTCTGCTCAATGCCTCCCTGGATTCTCTGCCGAAGGACAAATTAGACAAGACCATGTCTGGATCCAGCTACTACATCTATTATGTTGTGGATGTGGTGACCTGAGCCCTCCATGAAATGCTTTTTATGAAAGCAGAAGTGGTGTCCATAATTGATGCAGGCCAGTTCATGTTTCTCCCTTAGCAGGTAAAACTTCTCCCTTAAATATGATTACCATTATTGTTTTTTTAGGATCAGAGTGTTATTTTATTTGGATATAGAATTGTGATAGTGACATTGTCACAGATCAGCAGTCACTTGAGCATAAGTAATTGTTGTTCTTTCTTACAGGTTGCAAGTAAATCTCTAACGATTGTAGGGTCTAATTTGCTACAGGGTCAACTCTTTTAACTAGAAATAATCAATTAAAAACTTTCACTGTGAGAGGTAAGTTTTTAAGATAAGATTTAATTAAAATTCATCCTAGGGAATTTAAAAATTCAGTGACTTGCAAACTGTAGTTCTGGCCCTATCCCATGATATCTTAAATGTCTCTGGGGAAAGACAATTTATTTGAACTTCCTGCATTTTTCTAGAAAGGCTAATGATAACTAAATGAATATTTCCTCATTGAAATTTAAAATGACTTTTGGAAGCAAGGAGTTTTATCCCCTTTTTACAGATGAGAACCCCAATACTTTGAAATATGTTTTAATTTCCCCAAGTCCTTATCAATTCTACTTAGAGGAACTTAGACTTTCATAAATCCAAAATCTATGAATAATGTGTCTTGAAACTCTTGCTTTCAGGTACAAGGAAGTGAATGTCATGTCAGATCTAAATACACGCATTTATTGTGAATATATATTTATTTATGTGTATATATAACCATATATATAGTTATGTATTATATAAATATTTGTTATATATTTACATATAAATTACATCAATTAATGCATGAATATTCTTTACTAGGAGCTTTCATCTCTTCTCTCTCATTTAATAAAATATTTTGTTCAAAGGTAGTAAGAAGCAAGATGTCTTTCTTTCTTATCTCTTCTTGAGTTCAAGGAAACTCCTAAAGCAAACCTCATTGCTCTGGGTGCAGCTCAGGTTTAGCCCTACAGCACTCCCTGGACATCGAATCTTCAGGAATGGTTTAAACAAATCACCATGTGCTCTCTGAGGGCAGACAAGGATGCCTTCTTCCTTAAGCATGCAGAAGAGTAAACACACCCTAAATTGAACTTATTCCTAGGATGATTAATATAGAAGGGAAAAAATCTAATTGTCGGGCAACTGAGTATCCCCACCAGTTCGTATCTGGGTTTTCTGCCTCCAATTTCCATGCTCATTTCATTTCCCAAATTAGTCTCCCTTTCAGCTCCACCTATGCCTAAAAAATACCCAATTTAAAAACAGCACTGGAGAGTGACGTCAGCGTCACTGCGGAGTGAGCTTTCCTCTAAACTCCTCCCCCGAAAAGATACAACTAAAGGAACAGTCACAGACCAACAACAGAATCCTAGACAGTGAAAAACAACATCAGAAAGATCCACACTGCCGCACTTCTGAGAGTGGACCGTGCTGGGCCCCAGGAGGAAGTGGGGAGAGGTAAGGAAATCTCCTCTCCCTCCCCATCAGATCAGCAATCCCGGTCCTCAGGGCTCCCAGAGAGGAGGGAGGGGTGGCCCTCTGCTGGGAAACCATAGCTCTTCGGGCTTTCTCAGCCAATGGGAAACTCCCACACAGAGGAATCAGAACTGCTATGAGGTACCATCAACATCTGAGTACCCCAGAGAGTGGATAACGAGGGGTGAATGAGAAGTCCCCTATGCCAGGGACCCAGTGGGCAAAAGAGAGAGCCCCCCTCCCCACAAACCGGACCCTGCAGCCCAGCAGACCAGACCACACCAAGCGACCTGTGGAACACAGGGAACAGCCACAGCAGAATACAGGGGGGCTCAGATTACACAGCCCTTTACCCCCACACAGTGGCATGGTGGAAATTGCAACCAGATATTTCCAGGATGAGGAAAAACAAAGCCAATACAAGAACCACAATTCAAAGATAAGTAAAATCACCATACCATAAGGAAAATGACAAGCACCCGGAAACCAACAATGATGACACAGAAATTCATATCCTAAACGACAGAGATTTCAAAATAGCTATCATAAAAACACTCAATGAAATACAAGACAACACAGACAAACAATTCAATGAGATTAGGAGTTTCTTCACAAAAGAGATTGAAATCATAAAGAAAAACCAATCAGTGCTGATGGAGATGAAGAACACAATGGAGGAGATAAAGGAGAATCTGGAGTCTTTAAAGAACAGAGCTGACAATATGGAGGAAAGAATTAGCATTATAGCGGATAGGAATACAAATATGTTCCAGATGCAAGAAGAGAAAGAACTAAGACTGAAAGGAAATGAAGAAAGTCTCCAAGAAATATCTGACCCTATCATAAATGTATCATAAGAATTGTAGGTATTCCTGAAGGAAAAGAGAGGAAAAGAGGAACAGAGAGCCTATTCAAGGAAATAATAGCTGAGAATTTCCCGAATCTGGGGAAGGAGCAGGAAGTACAAGCAAGCAAAGCCAACACATCACCTAAATACATCAACAGGCAAAGGCCCACTCCATGACACCTAGTGGTGTGCCTGGCCAAAATCAATGACAAAGAAACAATATTAAGGGCAGCTAGATAAGAACAAGAAATAACGTACAAAGGAACTCCCATCAGGCTCTCAGCGGATTTCTCAACAGAAACTTTACAGGCTAAGAGAGACTGGAATGATATATTCAAAATACTGAAAGACAAAAACTTTCAGCCAAGAATACTCTATCCAGCAAAAATATTCTTCAAATATGATGGTGAAATAGTAACTCTCTCAGATAAACAAAATCTAAGGGAGTTCATGGCCACGAGACCCCCACTACAAGAAATACTCAAGAAAGCCCTCAGGCCTGAAAAAAAGAAGAGAAAGGGAATACAAAGCTTGGAGCAAGGAGAAATATACGTAGACAAACTCAGAAAAATAGTAGGTCTTTACAGGAATAGGTTAGCAACCACTTAAAAACCAAAATCAAAGATCAAAGGAAGGAATTCACCAAAAATAAATTTAACATCATCACTGTAAACACACACCCACAACACAAGATAAAATAAGGTATAACAAGAATGACTTAGAAGAGGAAGAGGAAAGTGATTGAATTGACTTAATATAAGGAAATAGGAGGCCATCAGATAATGGACTATCTCATACACAAGATTTTTTACACAAACCTCAAAGTAACCACTAAACAAATAATCAAAACAAAATCACATATGATAAACAAAGAGAAAACTAGAAGAGTCATAAGACAGAACAACCAAACTGAATTGGCAGTCCGAAACAAATGGGAGAAGAAACAAAGGAAATGCAAAGGAACCGGAAAATAAGTGACAAAACAGCAACATTAAGCCCTTATATATCAATAATTACCCTAAATGTAAATGGATTGAACTCTCCAATCAAAAGATACAGTGGCAGGATGGATTAAAACGCAAGACACAATAATATGTTGCCTCCAGGAAACACATCTCAGCTATAAAGACAAGCACATCCTCAGAGTGAAAGGATGAAAGACGATACTTCAAGCTAATGGAAAACAAAAGAAAGCAGGTGCTGCCATACTCATATCAGACAAAGTAGACTTCAAGATAAAACAGGTTAAGAGAGGCAAAGAAAGGCAATATATAATGATAAAAGGGACACTCCACCAAGAAGACATATCACTTATAAAAGTATATGCACCCAACCTAGGAGCACCAAGCTACATAAAGCAACTACTAACAAACTTAAAAGGAGACATTAACCACAACACTATAATAATAGGGGATCTTAATACCCCACTTACATCAATGGATAGATCATCCAGACAAAAAGTCAAGAAAGAAATAGTAGACTTAAATGAAAAACTGGATGAGCTGGACCTAGACATATACAGAGCACTCCATCCAAAAACAGCTGACTGCACACTCTTCTCAAGTGTGCATGGAACATTCTCAAGGATAGATCATATTTTGAGAAGCAAAGCAAGCCTCAATAAATTTAAGAAGTTTAAAATCATAACAAGCATCTTTTCAGACCATAATGCTATGAAACTGGAAATGAACCATGAAAATAAAAACTGGGAAATTGACAAAAATGTGGAGATTAAACAACATGCTACTGAACAACCAATGGATCATTGATGAAATTAAAGGAGAAATCAAAAACTACCTGGAAACAAACGAAAATGAAAATATGCCATACCAAACCATATAGGATGCAGCAAAAGCCGTCCTGAGAGGGAAACTCATAGTGATCCAAGCCAACATTAATAAACAAGAGAAAGCCCAAATAAGCAACCTTAAATTACACCTAACAGAACTAGAAAAAGAAGAACAAACAAAGCCCAAAGTCAGTAGGAGAGAAATAATAAAAGTCAGAGCAGAAATAAATGAAATTGAGACCAAAAAAACAGTAGAAAGGATTAATGAATCAAAGAGTTGATTCTTTGAGAAGACAAAAAAATTCAACAAACCCTTAGCCAGGTTTACTAAGAAAAAAAGGGAAAAGGCTCAAGTAAATAAAATTAGAAACGAAAGAGGAGAAATTACAATGGATACCATGGAAATACAGAGGATTATAACAGAATACTATGAGAAATTATATGCCAACAAATTGGACCATCTAGAAGAAATGGATCAATTCTTAGACTCATACAAGCTCCCAAAAGTAAACCAAGAAGAAATGGAGAATCTGAATAGACCAATCACAAGTAAAGAGATTGAAATAGTATTCAAAAACATCCCCAAAAATAAAAGTCTAGGACCAGATGGCTTCTCTGGTGAATTTTACCAAACAGTCAAAGAAGATTTAATGCCCAATCTTCTCAAACTATTCCAAAAAAATAGAGGAAGATGGAACACTTCTTAAATCATTCTACGAGGCCAACATCACCCTGATATCAAAGCCAGACAAAGACTATACAAAGAAAGAAAATTACAGGCCAATATTGCTGATGAACATAGATGCAAAAATCCTCAACAAAATATTGGCACACTGAACACAGGAATACATTAAAAAGATCATACACCATGATTGAGTGGGATTTATACCAGGGACGCAGGGATGGTCCAACATCCGCAAATCAACCAACGAGATACATCACATCAACAAAACAAAGAATAAAAACCACATGGTCAACTCAATAGATGCATAGAAGACATTTGACAAGATACAACATCCATTTATGATAAAAACTCTCAACAAAATGGGAATAGAAAGAAAGTACCTCAACATAATAAAAGCTATTTATGACAAACCCACAGCCAACATCATACTCAATGGGGAAAGAATGAAAGCCATTCCTCTGAGAACAAGAATGAGGCATGGCTGCCCACTCTCACCACTCCTGTTCAACATAGTACTGGCGGGTTTGACCAGAGCAATTAGGCAAGAAAAAGGAATAAAAGGAATCCAAATAGATAACAACGAAGTGAAATTCTCACTATTTGCAGATGACATGATTTTATATGTAGAAAACCCTAAAGAATCCGTTGGAAAACTATTAGAAATAATCAACAACTACAGCAAATTTGCAGGGTACAAAATCAACCTACAAAAATCAGTTGCCTTTCTGTATGCTAATAACGAACAAAAAGAAAGATAGCTCAAAAAGATAATACGATTTACAATTGCATCACAAAGAATAAAATACCTAGGTATAAATCTTACCAAGGAGGTGAAAGACCTATGCAATGAGAACTACAACACATTATTGAAAGAAATCCATGATGACATAAAGAAATGGAAAGATGTCCCATGCATGTGGATTGGAAGAATAAAACTAATTAAAATGTCTATATTACCTAAAGCAATCTACAGATTCAATGCAATCCCAATAGGAATAACAATGACATTCTTCATGGAAATAGAAAAAAGAATACTAAAATTCATATGGGGCAGCAAAAGACCCCGAATAGCTAAAGCAATCTAAGAAAAAAAACAAAACAGGAGGCATCACAATCCCTGAATTCAAAACATACTACAAAGCAATAGTAATCAAAACAGCATGGTACAGGTACAAAAACAGACACATAGATCAATGGAACAGAATTGAAATCCCAGAAAAAAAACCACACATATACGGACAGCTAATTTTCGACAAAGGAACTAAGAACATACAGTGGAAAAAGGAAAGTCTCTTCAATAAATGGTGTTGGGAAAACTGGAGAGCCACATGCAAACGAAAGAAAGTGGACCACCTGCTATCGCCATTCACAAAAATTAACTCAAAATGGATCAAAGACCTGAAGGTGAGACCTGAAACTATAAAACTCATAGATGAAAATATAGGCAACACACTATTTGACATTGGTCATAAAGGAATCTTTTTGGATGACATGCCTACCCAGACTAGGGAAACTAAAGAAAAAATAATCAAGTGGGACTTTATCAGATTAAAGAGCTTCTACAAGACAAAGAAAACCAGAATCAAGATGAACAGACAACCCACCAGCTGGGAGAGAATATTTGCAAAAGATATACCTACAAGGAGTTGATCTCCATAAAATGTAAAGCACTCACACAACTGAACAACAAAAAAACAAACAACCTGATCAAAAAATGGGCAGAGGAAATGAATAGACACTTCTCCAAAGAAGATATACAGATGGCCAATAGGCGCATGAAAAGATGTTCAACATCACTAATCATCAGGGAAATGCAAATCAAAACAACACTAAGATATCACCTCACGCCCGTTAGAATGGCTATAATCACCAAGACAAAAATCAACAAATGTTGGAGAGGATGTGGAGAAACAGGAACCCTCATACACAGCTGGTGGGAATGCAAATTGGTGCAGCCTCTATGGAAAACGGTATGGAGATTCCTCAAAGAATTAAAAATAGAGATGCCCTATGATCCAGCCATCCCACTACTGGGAATCTATCCAACGAACCTGAAATCAACAATCCAAAGAGGCTTAGGCACCCCTATGTTCATTGCAGCATTATTCACCATAGCCAAGAAGTGGAAGCAACCTAAGTGTCCCTCGACTGACGACTGGATCAAAATTGTGGTATATATATGCAATGGAATACTGCTCAGCCATAAAAAAAGACAAAATCGTCCCATTTGCAATAACTTGGATGGGCCTGCAGAGTATTATGTTAAGTGAAGTAAGCCAGAAATAGACAGACAAACACTGTATGATCTCACTCATATGTGGAATATAAACCAACACATGGACAGAGAAAATTGTATTTTGTTTACCAGGGGCAATGGTGGTGGGCACAAGGGGTGAAGGGAGGTATATATATGGTGATGGACAAACAAAAATGTACAACCCAAAATTTCACAATGTTAAAAACTATTAAAACTTCAATAAAATATAAATAAATAAATACAAATAAAAAAAACAGCACTGGAGCTCATGTGTCACTAGATGAGAAAAGAAACTCTGTGTCACAGCATGAAATTCTGAACTATATGATTTTCCTAAAGGTCTTGGACTTCAGGTGAAAGTAAGAGAGTTTGTTCCCCAGGATCCACGTGGTCAAGGTTTCATTACACATGAGGAGCTGATAGACTGAGCTGTGGGATTCAAAAAGGTTGCAGAAAACTCAATCTTGGATTAATTCTTCATCTGCATCACAAGATGGAGACCACATATGAAAACAATGGTGAAATTATTTAACTCATAACAAAATCCCAATTAATTGATATAATTTTTCTTACTGTCCTAGAGATATTGATAGGAAACTTTTAATTAAGGAGATATTCCTGAATTTTGAAATGCTTTATATACTACAGGCAGGACAGTGAGGCTACCAATTTAATAGGATGAGCTGATAAAAAATTGATGATTTAAATTCCCATTTAAGCTGAAAATGTGTCAATCTCATTGCTTGCAAATTTATTGCTCTGCATGCATTGTGCCTCGAAGACATAACATATGCTGACGATCTAGACTTTTGATGACTTGTAGATACAATTCAAATTGTCTTTGGCCATTTGGTTTTCTTCCAGAAAACAGATTTTATTCTCTTTAACTAGAATCAAAAGTATTGACATTGAGGTTTCTTTTTTAATATTTCAATATTTTATTAATATTCCTCATATTTCCATCTCTTCATCCCACCTTTATACATTCTTGTAGAAATATGCACCATCAGAAGAAAAGATCCTTTTTGCTCTTCCAGGAACTACATTCTTCCACTGCATCGGATTTCCCTTTAAAACTCAGTCTTGTAAGCCATCCCTCAAGATGCGATATTATATCATTCAAGCCTGTCCATGTGTCTTTGGTGTAGAATCTACCTGACATTAAATATATTACTAAATAAATTCAATAATTGCAATTTGTACTAATCAAACAATTCTCATGTAAATGTATTGTATGAATTTAAATATTATTTATTATTAATGTAAAATCTGATTATAGTTCAAAAAAGTAATCCAGGAATATCATATTCAGAATGACATTTGGCAATAACAAATATGATTCATGTTCAAATGCCCCATTTCCTTAAAACAAACACGTGTCTTAGTCATTGAGGTGGAAAATCTTTTAAATCGTTATGTATCTTCACGTTAGGAACTCTTTTCTGCAGATTGACCTTGATTTTATTTTGCTTTCCCTGAGTGCATCAATCATGTCACATCTTCGAGGTGATCTTTAAGAGAGTTTTTGAGATAATTTAAACAATATTATCAATTATTCAATATTATAAAATAATAAAATATTATCCAATTATATAGTATTGTTCAGTATTATCAATAATTCTCTTCTTTCAAACTCCCCCCTATGGGTGGAGGATGTTCTGTCAGCCAGGATTCAGGAAAATCCCTCAGGAAGAGAGCTACCTGCTGCTTTGACTGTGTATTGTGCCCAGAGAGAGAAATCTGTAATCAGACAGGTATGAACTGGCAAAATTACATAATTACAAACACTTTCTCTCAGACCTTCTCTGTCTCCAAATAAAATGTAAAGGGTCTGGGATTAACCTATAGCATCACATTTCTTCTTTATTTTCAACTATTTCATTCACTCATTCAATACATTCATTTAGGTAATCAATACATAATTTCCATGTTGAGAGTTACCTTGATCTGGCTTCTTTATACTCACATTGTTAGGTTCTGCTGAAGCAGCTCTTCTCAAGGGAATACAGCTCTTAAACCACATGTTGTGTTAGGCAAACACTTAGAGATTCCGTAGCACCATACACTCATCTTGATCACAGAATAACACACATGGAATTATGATGGAAGTAAGTGTGGGTGTCTTAGGACATGACCCCTATTCATATCTTTACACCCAGGTGACGAGCACTATGCCTTACACATAGTAGGTGTGCAAAAACCGGAACTAAAGATTCAATAAATGAATGGATATATTATATTATTATTACTCTAGTAGAATATATGAACAATGAACTGAGCATGCAAACTTGATAAGATAAAGGCCCTGCTTTCCAAGAAATCATAATAGGTTACATGTGAAAAAAGAATAGCAGGGCAATTTGAAACGTGCCATAGTAAAGGTAGTTAGAGGTTAGCAGAGTCAACAAGTGTAGATAGTCTTACTTGGATAAATCAGATAATTCTTCAGGGAAAGCCAATGTTTTGTTGAGTTTTTAAAAATATGTGGGGATTTGTCATTTCAAGATGAAGAGGGAATTCTTGGCAATAGAAGTTTGAACAACAAAGTATATGCAAGATGAATAAGTTTTGGAGACCTACTGCCCAACATGGGCCTACAGTTAACAATATTGTATTGTCGACTTAAAAATTTACTAGGAGGGTAGATTTATGTTGTCTTCCCACCTCAAAAGAAAAAAAGTATTTTCAAAAAGGAAGTTAAATTAAAAAAATAAAGAGGACAGGAGGAAACATTTGGAGATGATGAGTAAGTTTAAGGATTTGATTGTAGTGATGGTTTCACGGGTGTATATTATCTCCAAACACATTAAGTTGTATACATTAAATATGTACAGCTTTTTGTATGTCAGTCATACCTCAATTAAGTGTTTTTAAAATATTTTATGTGGCATATTTAGACATTTAGAATTAGACTAATAAGCCTGGAATGAGATGATAAAAGACTTACCATGGATGATGATGGAATAGGTAAATAACGAAAAAAAAAAAAACCATCATATTTAAGTACAATATTCCAGTCTTACCAAACAAAACAACAAACAATTCTTACATACTTATTACCAAAGTAATCTCTTGACATTGCTAAATGTTCTGTCCAGTAAAATAATGCATGAAATAACATATTACAGAATAAAAAATGGGCTGAAGGGGAGAGCATGTTTAAAAATTATTTTTGTTGTTAGAACGCATCTGGCTATAAATTAAAAAGAAAACAAACTAAATGTGTCTTTTAAAAAATATTTATTATATCCCATAAAAAAGACCCGACTACTTTACTACAATGATTTTTTGTGCAAGAAAAAGTAAAGCACAGTGTTGCATTATAAAGATGGAGAAGGAAATATGTTTTATTCCATTTGTTATTTACTTGATGAATGTTGTCATAAATATCACTTTTTACAAAAAAATAGTGAAACAATTTAACAAAAGAAGGCCAGTGATAGAATGACTCCAAGATTAGAGAATTCACCAGCTCAAAACTATAATCAAGCACACATGATATTCTCATAATTTGCTCTGTCATCTTTGGTTCTCAGCTTTGTCTACAGGCTGGGCTCCTTATGGTCTCAGAGGCTGCGCTGTTTAAAGTATTATACTATAGCAAGTGAACAGAAAGATGAAAAAGTGTGGGCGTCTATTCCCCCTGACTTTGTAAGAGTCACTCAAAAAGACATCCTCCCAGTGGGGCCAACTATAATTGATTTAGAGCTGTCAACCTCCCCTCAATCACACGGCCTCATGGAAGAAGTTGAATGTCAAAGCACAACTGAGCTGCTGGTAGGAAGGGGACAGGTGGGTCATGAATACGCAACCAGTGGAATCTGCTTCTGTGTTTACTTACATAATGCAAATAAATATTTTATAATGGACTGCAAAAATATCTAATGAATTAGGGGGATCTAAAATAATATAACAGGCAGGCACTGTGGTGTAGTGGTTAAAATTCAACGTGCTTCACTTTGGTGGCCTGGCTTCATGGGTTCAAATCCTAGCATAGACCTACACCACTCAGCAGCCATGCTGTGGCGACAACACACTTACAAAATAGGGGAAGACTGGCACAGATGATAGTTCAGGGTTAATCTTCCTCAATCAAAAGATAACTAAATAAATAAATAATTAAGTAAATAAAAGAGAATATAATGTTTCAATAGTAATGATTTTCCTACATATCAATAGTAAAGTGTTTGATAATGCAGTATTATAATCTCATTTCTCACTCTCATAAACAGTACAATGTAATGCACAAAGTACATTAATTAGAATGTGTTCAGCTGAAAGTGATAGAGAACCTCATAGTGGCCTTAAATCATAACATTTGTTGTTTGTTACAAGAATTTCAGAAATAGACAGATGCAAAGTTTTCTTTTTTCTATCAACCTTTTGATAACAAAGACTCAGTCTCCATAGAACTTTTGCTGCAATATGCTTAGTGTGTTGGATTTTATTTTTACAAGTGTCTGCCACTGCTCATCATCCACATGGGAAAGAAAGAGGAAGAATCGGCTATAGCATCCTATTTGATGCACGTTTAATTTAGTGCAAGAAAGAGACCATAAAATCAGATTGTCATTGATTTATGTCCATGGCGCATAACCCACAAGTTAGGTTGAGCACACTCTGGCAAGAATTAGCTTAGATCTGTCACAATTGGCTTAGTTCACTCAAAATTGGGGTTCTAATAGCTAGGCATAATGGAGGAAGTGTACTGAGTAGGTAGTTACTGTATGCTATGCGAAGCATAGTTTTAATTTTGGCTAAAAATGTGTTTGAGAAATGCAAAAGAAAATGAATAAATTTAGCGCCATTAAATTTCCCAAATGGAATGTCTGAATATTACAAAAGTCTGTATCCTTGTCTAAATAAATTTTAGCTTTAACGCAATTCAAACCACTTTATCAAATGAATTTACTTTGAAAGTTCAGAATTTTACTACATTTTTTATGAAACAAAAATCAAGTTAGAAATATGGAGAAACAGGATTTATATAGAAAGTGAGTCAAAAACAAAAGCTGTAATTACGGTAATTGCATTGTTCTAATATTATTTGTAGAAATAAGGACGAGAAAAGAATGCCCACTTTCAACAATAAGAATGGCTGCTTCATGTTCCGAGGTCAGAGTTGAGTAGTTGTGGCAGAGACCCTATGGCCCACAAAGCCTAAAATATTTGTCCTCTGTCACTTTACAGTAAAAGTTTGCCAAATTCAAATTCATAGCCCAGGGCGCAGCCCTTGAATGATGGCTGATGGGCATGCCTGCATATGTGTTGCAGCTGCCACATCCTCAGCTAATATGACTTGTTACCATGTGTTCTTCTTGTCTCACAGTGCTCCCCAGAGCGATTGAGATCTAGGTGAGCACAGTGGTAAAGCACTTGATGTCCCTGATGCTCCGCCGTTCTTTCCCTGCCTCACTTTCCCAGTACCTCACTGGTGTGTTGCAAAATCCCCGCCATCTAAAATATTCGCCCCTAAACCCACAAGTTTATGGACACATCCAACTAATACAGGACCCAAACTTGGAACTTTTGGAAGTGGATTATCACTTACTTGAAGCTAAGAGCATTCTGACATAAGACGGGACTGTTTAATGTGAATATTATTAACGTAAGTCTCTGCAACTTTGTGTCTCACAACCAAATAAGGTGTGGGCTGTGGGCCCTATAATGCCAATGAGATTTTGTTTTTTGTCTTGGGAATATGAAAGAGTGGCTGACTGAAACACCAAGACTTTCCTTTCATTTTCAAACAGAGATCAATGTATAGGGCGTCCAGGAAACCAGTATGCAAACGAGAGAAATCGCAGCCTGCTGAAAGTTGTGACATTTCTGGCATTTGAAGATTCTTTAGGGAAGACTCTGGCTTGCACAGCTCCTTGTTTCTCTGTTGTCACAGCAGTGGTCCCTGGGGTCTTTGTGAAACACCGAGACAGTCCTGTAATCAAGGCCAATAATTGGAATCTCAGCTACCTCCTGCTCATCTCCCTCACTCTCTGCTTCCTCTGCTCTTTACTCTTCATCGGCTGACCCAACACAACCACCTACATTATTCAACAAATCACATTTAGAGTTGTTTTTACTGTGGCTCGTTCCACTGTCTTGGCAAAAACTATTACTGTGGTGGTGGCCTTCAAGGTCACTGCACTAGGGAGAAGGATGTGGCAGTGGTTGGTGTCAGGGACACCTAACTTCATCATTCCCATCTACTCCTTTATCCAGCTGAGTCTCTGTTGGATCTGGCTGAGAACCTCTTCTTCTTCATTGACACAGTTGCACACTCTGAACACGGTCACATCATCATCGTGTGCAACAAGGACTCAGTCACTGCCTTCTACTGTGTCCTGGGATACCTGTGCTCCTTGGCCCTGGGCAGCTTCACTGTGGCTTTCCTGGCCTGGAACCTGCCTGACACCTTTAATGAAGCCAAGTTCCTGACGTTCAGCATGCTGGTGTTCTGCAGCGTCTGGGTCACTTTCCTCCCCGTCTGCCACTACACCAAGGGCAAGATAATGGTGGCCGTGGAGAGCCTGTCCATCTTGTTCTCCAGTGTGGAGCTATTAGGCTGCATCTTTGCCCTCATGTGCTACATTAACTTCCTAAAGCGAGAGAGAAACCAATCAAGAGGGTTAAGGAATATAACTGGTTCAGGTGAAAATAATCAATATATATATTTTTTTTCGCCAGAATTTGCATACACCTGAAAAATAAACTACCAAATTTTTGCAAGCAGACTTTAAGTACCAAGTAAAGGGCCAGCCCCTTGGCTTAGCGGTTAAGTGCATGTGCTCCGCTACTGGATGCCCGGGTTCGGGTGCCGGGTGTGCACCAACGCACTGCTTGTTTGGCCATGCTGAGGCTGCGTCCCACATACAGCAACCAGAAGCATGTGCAACTATGACATGCAACTATCTACTGGAGCTTTGGCGAAAAAATGGAGGAGGATTGGCAATAGATGCTAGCTCAGAGCCGGTCTTCCTCAGCAAAAAGAGGAGGATTAGCATGGATGTTAGCTCAAGGTTGATCTTCCTCTCACACACACACACACAAATAAAATATCAAGTAAATTTACCTGACATCTCAAATTAATTTATTGCTTTACATATCTTTTGGCTTTGTACAATGATCCTCGGGCATTCAAATGCACAAATACACAAATATGAATATTATCTCAGATTAATTTTTCTCTAAAGTTATCTGTGGTATCTTACATAAATGCCCACACCTCAGTTCTCTCCCTCCATCTGTGTGTTTTGGTAGAACCCTCCCACTTTGACTCCGTGTGGACTTGGCCTTGTAAATTGCTTTGGTCAATTGGACGCTAGTAAATGACACAACACATCTTTAAGCATATATATTAAGAATAACTTTACTAATTTTATGATCATAGATATTCTCCTGTATTGTCATCCACCACTGTTATGCACTGAGCATTTCTACTTCTAATTTTAGCCCTTATAATCCATTTGGAATGATTTACTTGTGAATAATGTTAGTCGATGGTCCAGTGTTTTATTTCGCAAAAGGATATCTTATTGTCTATAAAACAATTACTGTATGATTTTAAAAGTTGATTTTAAATACAGTGAATCTGAATGATGCTTGAAAAATGGATATTATTTTCCTTCATAATTGTAGTATATCTCTTCATTTCTTCAGAGCTTTTATGTCCTTTGGTATATCTTTATAATCTTCTTCATTTATCTTTCATAACTTATAAATTATATAACTACATATGGCATCATGTTGCATAAATCCAATTACTTTAAATATTTTATTTCTCCTAAGATTAGAATAATTACTTATAAGTTTAAAAAAGTTCTTGCTAATATAAAGATATTTTTTATATGGTTATCTAGTGTCTTTTCACATTAGGCAACTTATTTAAAATTCTAAATTTTATAAGTTATTTCCCACTAAAATAATAGATTTTTCTCTTCTTCTCTAATATTATTTATCTTATTCTTTCTATTCTCATTTTTAAATGACTGGGCACTCTGGTGCCACACTGAATCACAATAATGTTTGCCAGGTGCATTTTCCTCTTCTGAAGTGTAGCATAAACACCAGATAAATTCTTTTTTCAAGGCAAAGCAATCATCTAAGAGAGAGAAAACAAAAATGTGAGGGGGAACCTTTTCTACCTGGAAGTCAACAGACTTCCCTCTCTTGGTTATTTAGTGCTACAGATGTTATAACAATGTACCTACTGAGAATTAGAGGATCTCAATCTAGTTCCAGGAATTAATCTTGGTCAAATAGTTTAACCTCTTTAGATTTTCTTCATCTTCATTATGAAGAGCTTGAAAAGTGTTTTTGAGTTTTAATGTCCTATGATTCCAAGGTACCCTTTACCCAGATGCACTTGACAAAGACAAGAGTGAATTTTCAGTTATCTACATCTCCATCAACATTGTTATCCACATTATCACTTAGGGAAGAAGAATGCCCCTGAGCTAACATCTGAGTCAAGTCTCCTCTAATTTTTCTCTGTGGGATGCACCACTCCTCAAGAATGGCTTGAGGAGTGGTGCATTAAATGTCGGGTGGTGCATAGGCCTGTGCCCAGGATCAGAACCAGTGAACCCTGGGCCACGAAATCAGAACACAGGGACATGACCACCACGCCATGTGGGCAGGCCCCAATATTATTTTTATCTGAGGAAATGGATGTATGGAAACACTTAACTATGGTTTGTAAATAGATATTTCATAGGGGAATTTTGTCTTCAAGAATGCAAAGAGAGTTTACATAGTTGCAATATGTCTTTGTATATAAATATCTAGATGGAAACTTAACGTGGCTGTGCCAAGGAAGGACATGACAACATGATACATCTAGAACTAATACATCTACACATACAAAGAAGAAAAAAACCCACTATATATTCGATCAGCATACATAGCATTAGGCTAGACTTGTTCAAAGACATTAAAACCCTGAGCCCAAATTCTCACTCCCTCCACCCAACAAGGGATCAGCTTTGGGTTATTCCAGTGACGCAGAAGTCCCAGGTCCAACTGTTGCCCAACCTGGAGGGTTTCCACAAAGTCCCTTGACTTGTCATCATGAGGTTAAGGGTAAGAGTGTGCTAGACTTCAGACGAGGGAGATAGGTAGGGAGACCATGGATCTCAAAATGTTACCCGCTGTCCTGGCATCTTTTCAGCAGACTAGATGCTGGACTTCCTGCTGGTTCAGAGTCAGCCTGTCAATGGAGCACTTGTGACTGCACCAGAAGGGAACCAAGGCGTGCACCGGAAGTGGACCGAGATCAGCACTAGAAGGTGAACACAGGCTTGCAAGTGGGATGTGGAACATGGCTCCCACCAGGATGAATTGTGTGGCAAGTGGTACTATCTTGATATAGAATGTGTGTGTGCCAGCAGTTGGCAGGAACCTGGAGTTGTGTGTTTGATGTAAGGACTGAACGGAGGGGATCTTTGAGGCCTGGGGACCACTAATCTGTAGTTTGAATGGGTCTGAATGCCCGATCCTGGTATGGTAAGGTGAGAGGTGAGATTAGCCCTTGTGAATTTTTGTTTGGTTGATTAAGTGAAACTCTGTCCTGAGATGGACTGGTAGGCGGACTTGCAGTTAAAACAGGTTCTTACAGATTGTCAGGGGCCCGCACTCACCACTCCTATTCAACATAGTATTGGAAGTGCTAGCCAGAGCAATCAGGGAAGAAAAAGAAAATAAAAGACATCAGAATATGAAAAGTAAAATTAAAATTGTCTCAATTTGCAGATGACATCATGACTTTTTTCCAAAAAACTAAGATCTAATCAATGAAATCAGTAAAGGATACAAAATCAACATAAAAATCAGTAGCATTTCTGTTCACTATACATGTTTCTGTACATGTTTCTGCATTTTGGGGGGACCAACTCAACCCATAACAGTAGCGTTGTCTCAAGTCAGAGGAGGTGGGTTTCAGTGTGGTAAGTCATAAGTTTATGTGGTGGTTGCAAAATCTAGAAGCCCTTGTCTCAGCCAGAGTCTCATGTCTGTGTGTATTGGATGCATTTTGCAATTCCCAACTCAGTAGTCATGTAACTTTAATATTTTTATCTTAATAATATATTTTACTTAACCCAGTGTGTCAAGAAGTATTATGATCTCAATATATAATCAGTATAAACATTATCTTTGAGATGTTCTATATTCACTTTGTCATACAAATTTTTTTAAAAATCCATGCATATTTTACACTCATAACATATCTCAATTTGAACTAATCATATTTTAAATGCTCAATAATGACATATGGCCAGTGGCTACCAGATTGGTGAACAAAATAATTAATAGATGTTATGTTTTTGGAGCTGTTTTAGATTTATGGAAAAATTGAGATGAAAGTACAGAGTCCCCATATACTCCTCCTCCCTGCTCACACGCACGGTTTCCATTATTATTAACATCTTGCATTAGCGTGATATATCAGCTATAATTCAGGAACCAAGATTGATACTGTCGGGGGAAGAGGAAGAATCACCCTCTGCCCTTTTCCTTAAGGTTCTTATGGCTGGCCAAATAATTAACAAGACAGGTTAGCAGGAGAAAATAATACCAAGTTTAATAACATGTATACATGGGAGAAACTCAGAAATGAGCAACTTGTCCCTCTGTGTAAGCTGCCCGCTTAAGTATTGCAGCTAAAGGCGAGTAACGTGTTGGGGGTGGATAGTGGTCTGGGACTTCAGAGGCCAGGAATACAATTCTTTTCAGGGTCATCTATAGATAATGTTGTCAGGAAGAGACAGAGTTTTTGATAAAAGAGGCTTATGCCTTTCCTATTGTAACCTCTATGCTACATTATCTTTACAACCATCATGATAATAACTCCTTCCTGAAACAGATCTTTCGTTTTAAATACTTTAGGCAGTTTGGGAGGGGAAACTCAAATATTATTCCTGAGTTCTCTGAGTCCTTATTGTCTTCAGCTCAAAACAATCTGCATACCAGAGTGGTGCCTCCTGTGGTAGCTTGCCCTGAGCACCATCAATACATTATTGTTAACTAAGAACTATAGTTTACGTTAGGGTTCACTCTTTGTCTTGTACATTCTGTGGGTTTTGGGAAATGTATCCTGTGCCCACCATTACAGTATCATACAGAATAATCATTTTCCTGCCATAAAAGTGCCCTGTGCTCCAGGGCCAGATAGATGTATAGATGTGGCCCTTGTCATTGATGTTTGCGGTGATGGGAACATAGGTATGTTCCAGCTTGTATCCTCCAATTTAGGATGAAAAAATAAAGGAATTTCCCACATAGTCCCATATTCTCATAACAGCATAAATAGTGGAGGAAACTAATGCCGAAGGTGTAGAAGTGGATGATCACACCATATTGATCTTTGGGATTAACAAGGCTAAAAGAACTGAGGAAGAGGAAAGGAGGAAGATTTTTAAGAATGAAAAAATGTAGCTTTATTTTTGCATTGATCTTGAGCTATGGATTTGGAATTTTCTGAATTCAGCCTGATTATTGCTTCCCCAGGCAGGGACTCATGTGCTTGTGGTGTTTCTGCACGCATGATTGGTGTGCAGCCCTGCATGGGTCCCACATGGAATGTCCTGTGGCTGTCCTGGGCCCTGGGTGTATGAAGCTGCCCCTGCCTATCTTTGACTTTGGAAGGAGAGATGCTGGAACGTTCTTGGCTGAGCCCTGACTGACATGGATACTTTCTGAACTTTTCACCTTACACTTGATATCACATCCTCTGATGTAGTTATTTTGCAACATCACAAATGGTATTCATGTGGATAGCTTGTTGACAAAGGTTTGGGACTCCATCTGCCCAAGAGGAGGTGGTCCCTGGAGCCTTACTATCCACGGACGTGGATGAAATCATAGTGCCTAGGGCTGGAGAGGATGTTCCTCAAACATATTTTCCAACTGGTGTTTTTCAACTGGACATGGGACCTCAGATGCAGAGCCCCGTGGCAGAGTGGGGTCTGGATCTCACCAGGGGAGAGGAAGAGACTGCTGAAAGGAGTCAGAGGGCATTAGAATTGCTTTTTCAGTCCACAAAAAACACATATACATATATGTGTGTGCGTGTGTGTGTTACTATACGTGACATGTGTAGATATCTCCTTAGGCTGCATGTTCCACGTCTGCTTCTGCTGCCTCACACCTCATGCAGACACAGGGCTTTGCAGAGGCTTCTAAGATGCTCCTTTTGATTTTCTTCTTCCTGTTGCTGCAGTTTCCTCTCTTTGTGTATCATTTTGCTTATCCTGACAGCTTTTTGAGAATGTAACACAGTGCATACAAGGATGGAGATGTGGTTATTGGTGAGTTTTTCCCCCTTTATACTTATTTCTGACACAGAGCGATCAGGAAGCCTAGCAAGGATGTCACTTTGCAGTGGTAAGTGACTCTTTATTTATATTCTGCTTGATTATTATGACGAATGATGCCTATAAGATCTGTGGATGGATACACCAAGGCGCTCTGCATCACCTGTCCTGTCTTTCCCCGGCATCCCCACCTTCTCAGAACTGTCCATTATTATCTCTGTCTTGTCCCACTGACTTTGTTGCTTACTTCAAAGAGAAGAACAGTGTTTTTATATTTTTCAGTTTTCTTCCTTTTAGTGTCCAATTTTTAGGGTTGGGAGCTTATGAGACAGCACTCTCCACCAGCATACTCCACCGTCTCTGCCCTTCCTTCTGCCTCATCTGCCGCTGTATAGTGCTCTACCTTCAGATCTGTTGGGGGGAGAATCCCAACCTGTACAGAGGAGCCCCTAGGTGGATGTGATCCTGTGTGCCTGCCCCTCACCCGTCTGTAGTTGTGATTTAGTGTCTTTGTTTTAAGCAAGGACTCGAGAGGGCTATTGTTTTGGTGTTAGTTATTTTTACAAAAGTATGTTAAGGAAGTGTCCTACAAAAAGAATGTGTTTTAGAGAAGTGGATCCTGAATTTTATCAAATGCTTTATATACTTCATGAGCATATTGTGTTTTTTTCCTGGCAGAAATGTGAGGACATTAAATGTGAGGATATTAAAAGTTTATCTAATTTCTAAAGTTTGTTTAAGATGATTCCTTGCTCACATCTTCTTTTTGATGCTGGTAACAGGCTCATGTTAACTTCATAATTAATAGAGATATACCTTCTTATTCTATATTCTGGAAGAGTTTCCTGGTAGAGTAAATATATATTCTTAAGTTTTAGAAACAATTCATCTGTAAATACATCCAACCCACCATATATTTGTGGTTTTCTTTCTTAAAAACTATCTGGAACCCATAAAGAACATTTGTATAACTTTCTATATTCTATTTGAGCCAGTTTGAGTAATTCCAGTTTCATTTAAAAAGCAGCTTTATCACTGAAATCCCAAAAGGCATCTCCATGTGCAGATGCACAACATTCTCTCTGACTTCGCTCCTGGTGCCATTTTCTCACATAATTTTGTTGATGTTTGTCTTCCCCAAATAGTTTTTCCTTATCAGACTTGTCTGAATGATGCCTATTTTATTGAGCTTCCCAAAGAATCAGAGTGACTGATGACTTTTCCTCTGGACTTATTTTATATTTATTTTATACTCTTAATTCTGCTTCCGTCTCTTTTTCCAAATTATTTTTTTATGTTTTCTTTCTCCGTTCTCCTTGTTTTGAGTTGAGAGTTTAATTCACTTTCATTTTTATTTACTATTCAAGATATTTAATGCTCAGATATTTTCTCTCAGAACAGACAATTTTCTTCTCTTCTTCCTTTCTCGCTCCTCTCTCTCTAGGGCTCCTTGCTACTCCTTTCTAATCATTGGTTTGATTTCCTGTTTCACCAAAGAGTTATTCATGAGAGTGATTATTGGCTTATAAATTGTCTGATTTGTTTAAGATACGTTGGCAGTTAATGAGCATTTTCGCGTGCAAGTTGGTTAAGGAACTGCATTTCAAATCTGCCTGTTCCTCTGATGAGCTATTGAGTCAGAATTTCTGTGGTTGGCCATGTATCTCTCTTCTGGTGGCTTCAGGAAATGATTACTATGTAGAAATTGCTTGCTGGACGAGGATAGGACCTAATTTTATAATAATATTATTTCTTTGCTTCAGAGTAGGAAGTTTGAGATTTAAATGCAGGCATATGTGTGTGTGTATGCTCCAAAAATAATTAATGATAAATCAAGGTTAACAATATATACGATTCCTATATTGACTTTTTTTTAGATAAAGACTGAGATAGTTGAATACTCTTACTATTGTTGTAGTTAGGTTCACTTTACTTCATATTTTTAAAATCCTTTTTTTAATATATGATTGAACATATACTTTTTGACAGCTAACCGCCTTTTAGACCCTAAATATTTTGCCTTCAGATATGTGCACCATTATACACATTCATATATAAAAGTTTCATATTAGTTGTGGATTTACTTTTGTGAGCACGTGTATGGACTATTACTGACAATTCCCTTTCTTTCAGCATCTATGTTCAGTGTTAGTTTCCTACATCTTCGTGGAATGTAGAGCAACATTCAATATTGAAAAAGTGATTTAAGTAACTTTAGTATAGTATAACTGATATACGTAACATTATCTCTGTGGTTCCATTTTTTTGTACTTCGCTTTTTTTCTTTTTTCCTAGTTTTGCTCCATTTAAAGTAATTTTTCTTATTAAACTTTTCTTCACTATGTTGGGTATATAGACCTTTTCCCATTCTATTTTAGATTTTTTTTTTTTTTTTGCTGAGGAAAATTGGCCCTGGTCTAACATCCATGCCCATCTTCCTCTACTTTATATGGGATACCGCCACAGCATGGCTTGATGAGAGAAGCATAGGTCCGCCCCAGGGATCCGAACCCATGAAGCCTTGGCCACCAAAGCAGAGCATGCAAATTTAACCACTACGCCAAAAGGCTGGACCCTATTTTACAATATTTTTAATTTGAGAAATAAGAAGAACCCAGAATCTGATGTCTTTCTTCACTGACTCCTCAATGTTAGATGAAAAATTAATTAGTATTTTACTTCTTTTCTTTTTCTCCAAATCCAGTGTCTCTAGGTATAGATTAAGCACTTGGGTCAAGATGGTTTTAAATTTTATGCACATTCTTTAAAGTTGTCTGTATTTTGCATTTTTTATAAATCACATTAACACAAAGTACTTAGACAATTATTTTACTTTTTCAGTGTTCACTTCTTTAGTGTGGTGCTTTTTTTTGAAATCCGTCATCCTCAAACTTGATTAAGGATCTGAATGATCTGCAGGGCTTGTTAAAACACAGAAGGAGTGCTGGACCACACCCCCGATATTCTGATTCAGTAGGTTTCGGGTGGGGCTGAAGGACTGGCATCTCCATATTGTGATTGGAAGCTCCCCTGCCTAATATTCCTTATTTTTTTTCATTTCAAAGGCAGTAAAATCCGTGTCTCAGTGTGAGGGCTGTCCCTACCCAATCCTTTGATTCTTCAGAGGTGTTATGCTACAATAAACTTCTTGTACTCCTAACTCCACCTCAGCAATTGGAGGCCCCAACTGACACACAAAAGTTCTTCATTTTTTCTCAGAAAGGGGTGTTTTATTTTCAGAAAAGTCACACAATTTGCAATAAGTTTAATATGGATTCTGCTCTTTAGAGATTGCAATGTATTTTTACAACACCTGCACCATTCTTCCTTGTTCTCAGCATTTAACGCTCTAATATTGGAAACACATGGGGCTTTTGGACATTCTGGACATTCTCCCTTCTTCAAGTTTAATTGATCATATCACATCTGAACTAAGTTGAACTACATTTGGCCGTATCATGGCTTGTCACATGACCATCAGGTATATGTATAGTATGTGTGCACCTCACAGAAACAGAATGGTCCCCGAGTGTGCCTCTCAATGATTCTTCTCCTAAAGTTTGATTAAATATGTTCTAAATAGAGGTTCTTAGTTTAAGTTTAATGTACCTAATCCATACATACATTACTGGTCTGTAAAATGTTCTATATCATAAACTTATTTTGTTGAATAGCATGTAAATTATTTCTATGCCCCCAAGCTCACACATTTGATTTTAAAATTTATTTTCTTTTCAAGTGAAAGAACGAATTTCTATTAAAAGAAAGGAATCCAAAGGAGTACACAAAAGAATGAAATACTATGAGTATGGAGGACTAGATACCTTGAAGAGGTTTCCCTCCACATTACAATATCTTCCATAAAATATAATTTTATTGCATTCTTGAGTTCACATGAAGTAAGCCAAATCTCAAAGGACAGAAGAAGGAAACAGTAAGCACTAGACAAATTTGGATTCACCCAGTGGTCAAAGGTCAGTACGCTCCTCTAATGAAACGATTTGTCTTTGTGTCACAAGTGACTTGAGGGAATGAATCCGGGAGTCACAGATTAGTTGTGAGTCACACAAAAATGTCACTTAGCTTCGTGTCAGCTCACACGACTGTGAGCCGAAAACAGTGACATTCTTCTCTGGAGGAAAAGGTATAAAATAAAGCCTTACATTCTGTACACATGAAAATCATACAAAAATGAGCTCATAATCAAAGTTCACCAAACAAATAAGGAATACATGTCATTGTCGATAAGTGTCATCAACACATAAGAAAATTAAAAATAAAACTATAGATTTAAACAGTGAAACCTCAAATATTAGATTAACAAACTTCAAGATATAAAATAACTGTGTATAAACTGTTTATGGAAAATGGAACCAGAAAAATTGGAATGACAAAATCAAACAGGAGACTCTAGTAATGATCTGACATATTTGGCAAAGGGCTTTATAGAACTTTTAGAGATGAAAAAGACATAACTGTTGAGTTTTAAAACTCCATAGATAAGTTCTACAACAGAAGAGAGAATACAAAACTAAATTTGAATTCTGAAGGAAACAGAATGCAGCAGAGAAAGACAAGGAACTAGAAAACATTACAGATAAGATAGATATGGAGATGATGAGAGAGTAAAGAAAAAGGAGAAATAAAATGCTGTACAACAAAAACGAGTCATGAGGGTAAAACTGAAATTTAAAGGGTCTATAAATTTCTCAGGAGATGAGAAACTATATCCACTTCAGGCAATCTGGGCTGGTGGTAAAATAGAAGTAGAGAATATAACTCTGACCCAAATAGAGGAGATACAATAGAATATGGAAAACAAGTATAAATCAATAAATTTTAAAGGGAAATAACATAATAAAACTTGTGGAAAAAATAGAAGGAAAACATATAGATAGTGGGGGCAAAACAAGGATATAAATAATCACAACAAATGTAAATGGAATAAATTCTATAGTTAAATACAGATTGTTAAATTTGCTGGGACAATGACTAATGTAGCTGTGTTATGTTTACAGGACTTGTGAAAACTAAAAAACATGGAAAACTAGAAATTCAAAATAGAATAGAAGATATAAAGATATGCTAAGAAAATACCAATCAAAAATCAAGGCAGGGTCGCTATAATAATATGAGATAAAACAGATGAGGAAAAAAGCATCATTAGGAATTAAGTGTTTAATTCTGACTGGTATATAAGTTCAACTGATCATGAAGATATAGTCATTGTTACACTACACACGATGTCATGTGAAGATAATATAGCCTCAACTAGGAAAGGAAGGAGGAGAAGGAAGAGGAGGAGAAGGAGGAGAAGAAAAGAAGAAAAAGAAGGAGGAGGAGGGGTAAGTATAGGAGAAGGAGGCAGAGGAAGGGGAGAAGTAGAAATAATATATCTTCATAGTGAAGAATTTCAACTTTCCTCTGAGACAAAGAATAACATATATCTATAAATAGAGTTTTTGAAAAACAAATTAGCAAGTTTGATTTAGTGGATACACATCGAACCCTATACCCAACAAGTGAAGAACACCTATTCTTCACAAGCACACGGGGAGCATTAACAAGCAGTGAGCATGAACTAGGGTACTAATCAATCCTCAAATAATAGAACACTTGAAATAAGTACAAGTGACTGCTCTATTTTATTCTTGATGGTCTTACAGATCCCAGGCAATAGAAATGCAAAGAATTTTCTTACTCTTAGTAGTTATTAGTGTGTAGAAAGTCTGTAGAAAAGATGAAGACAATATGGGCTATCAGGGATAGGTACCGTTAAAGATGTTAATGATTAATTTTAATTTAATATTTTTTAAATAAGAAATGAATGAGAAGCTTTCTAAACTTTACAATGCTGTGTCGCTTAGATTCCTAAGTGTTTCTAGTCCTTTGATTCCATCTAGATTCTTTCAATTGTTCCTGCCTGTTGATGATTCCTCCTTCATTGGATCTCTGAAGTTCACCTTAGTTTCCTGGTTTTTGATGGTGGCAGATGCACAGGTTTGAGGGGTCAGAGGCTTAGGCAATTTGATTGACAGCTTTCTGTTGCACCATTCTCAACCTGCACATGTCATGTGTCTATGCTTGTCACGTGTATTTCAGTTGCAATTATTCCTCCTCCCCAGGGCTATCTCCAATCTCATGCTAATATTGTTGCTCTTCTAAGAAGGAGTTAATGGTGTGCTCATTAAAACCAGCATTTTGCCTCCTGAACCAAAGAGCCATTTACAAATCTAGTCTGAATGTGATCTGTTTTTCCATTCATTGTACTTTCTTTTGTGTACTTAACCAGTTTCCTTCACGAGTGTGGAATTCACTAAGGACCTTCCACAGCTAGAGTCAGGTTATTTTCTTTAGTTATAAATTATAAGGCTTCAGGAAAGCCATCAATTGCCACAGACGTTCGAGTCAATAGCAAATTCCTTTTAATGAAGTCATTGTATTGCATTTGAAGGAAATCATTTTGAGTATTTTCCCTAAGGATCCCTACCCCTCTATGCATGTTTCAGTACAAGAACTACCAGTATGTTCTGTCCTTGGTTTTTGCCATTGAGGAAATCAACGGGAACCCTCACATTTTGCCCAACATGTCTCTGGAATTTGATCTCTATAATGCCCTGCCCAGTGAACAGAGGACATTGGAGAGTTCCCTGATTTGGCTCTCAGGGTTGGGCAAGGACATCCCTAATTAAGACTGCAGGAGAGAGAGCAAGTCTCTAGAGGTCTGTACAGGAACCACATTGGCCACTTCTGCCCAGATTGGAACACTGTTGGAACTGTACAAATTTCCACAGGTAAGGCTGGTTGGGACGGGCAAAGATGAAACCATGTCTCCTTTGGTGCCATTCTCAGGTGTCTAAATAGGAGGAGAGGAGGAGACTGAGTTTGTGCTTGTCTCAAAGGATATGATCTCAAAGGGTACGTGTACAGAACCTTGGTGGGGTATGACATTTCCTTTCTTTGGAGTAGAGAGAAGGTTGAGGGGGATGGAGACAAAGCAGTTTCCTGGAAATCTACTGATTTTATTTTATAGAAAGCTTTCAGGGAGTGGAAAATGATTAGAAAATGAAATGAGCAATTGTCCCCTTCTACCACTTCCAGATGTTGCTGAACAGCCTTCAGGACTGAGAGTGTGGTTTTTGCAAATCCTCGTCCTCATATTGCTTCCAATTGTCTTTCATTTTAGCTTACATATGGTCCTTTTGATCTTATCCTGAATGATCATGAGCAGTTTCCATCTCTCTATCAGTTGGCCCCCAGGGACACATCTCTAGCCATTGGCATGGTCTGTTTGCTGCTTCATTTCAGTTGGACCTGGGTGGGGCTGGTCATCTCGGAAGACAAGAAGGTGTTGAGTTTCTCTCAGACTTGAGAGGAGAGTTGGACCGGAATGGAATCTGTGCAGTCTTTGTGGAAATTATCCCTGTCACTGAAAGATCATATTCCTCAAGGACCTGGCCATACGATTTGCAAGTAGAGGAAACAGAAGGGAATGTGGTTATCATTTACGGTGATACCGACTCTCTTGTAAGCTTAAGCTTGTCTACTTGGGAGTATTTAGTGATATGGAAAGTCTGGGTCACGACATGAGAGTGGGATTTTATCCACAGTGAGAGAGATTTCATCCTTGACTCATTCCATGCGATTCTCATTTTTTGACACCACCGTAGTGAGGTTCCTGGCTTTGAAATTTTTATCCAGACAGTTAAGCCTTCCAAATATCCAGAAGATATTTACCTCACTAGGTTGTAGTACCCCTTTATTCCTTGCACCATTTCTGAGCCTGACTATAAAACACTGGAGAATTGACCACCCGTTGCCTCCTTGGGATGGTTGCCTTGGCAGATTTTTGACACGATCATGACTGAATGGAGATACAATGTGTACAATGCTGTGTATGCTGTGGCCTGGAGCCTTCATGAGATGCTTCTTCAACGTGCAGAAATTCAGGCAATGGGAAGCGGGTAAGATCTGGTGATTTCTCCCTGGTAGGTAAAGTCTCTTCTGCATAACATCATGTACACTCGTAAAAGTGACGTTCTTATGAGATTCCACAGGTGTTCAAACCAAGCAGTTAGGATTCTTTCTCCAAGAAAAGCACGAGTTTCTGTACTTGTTTCACTCCCTAGGAGGTAAATCTAGTCTTGGGTTGTAAGTCATCTACAAGAAGGTTCTAGTGGCAAGGAGGAAGTGGGCTATGAGTCAATATCAATGCTTTGTGTTACAAAGGATCTTAACATCCTGGATGCCTAATGATTCAACATGGATTATCCAGCCTTCTCCCATGCAGCTCCTTAATGACAAGAAGACAACTTGCCCTTTCCGTGCCTATCTGGTGATGAACATCATGGTGAATACTTTATGTAAATGATCTCATTTAATTCTGCAACCACTTTAGGTATTGTTAACATCATTTTGCAGATTGATGTTCTGGGAAAATTCAGAGAGTGTATGAGCTTGGCTAGATTGGACTTTGTACTTGAGATTTGTCTGAATCCTATCACCACTGATCATCTTGATATTCTTGTCTTTGGGCATTTTCTCTTGAAACTAACTGATATATTGGAAACATTATGATATTGTAGTTCTCCATATGCTTTCATTTGCTTTACTTCATTGGATACTTGTAATAAAGTTACATTACTTAACAAGGATTACAGACAATGAAAGGCTTTCACCAATTCAGGGTTTTTCTCTTTAACACCCGAGCCCACTTCACCACAGGATGATATGTCTCTTTTAGCGGCACCCCTTTCTGAGGAACATAGAATTTAACATCCTTGCTGATGACTCAGTGAATTTGGCCGAAGAAGGAAAATCAGATTCAGAGTACACCTTTCTCAACTTTTGGAATTTTCCAGAAGGTCTTGGACTGAAGTTGAAAGGAGGAGAATATTCCCCACATGCTCCACGTCGTCAGGAATTGTCTTTATCTGAGGAGGTGATTGAGTGGACCACAGGAATTACTGAGATGTGTTGAACCCAATCACAATTACTCACACCACACATGAATAACCAAAATCTTGTTGGTGTTTTGTGCACCCTCAGAGCTTCATAGAGGGCCACATATGGGAATTTAACAATTCACTTCCAACTGAAGTAATTTTTTCTTTTTCAAATAATCCAAGATCGAAGCAAGACCTTCACAAGCAAAAATATTGCAAGTTACTGAAGGTTCAGAAGGTGGTTAGTAATTTTTAGGAATAATTTTTTTTAAAAAAATTATGTACATGTTTTTTAGAGATAATGTTTTGCACATTTAGTACACTACAGTACAGTGTAAACATAACTTCTTTATGCACTAGGAAATCAAAAAAATGTTGTGACTTGCTTTATTGCAATATTTGATTTTTTGCGATGCTCTGGAAACAAACCCACAATTCGTCTGATGTTTACCAGTGTTTTATATCATACAGTAAGCATGGCATCCAACCAATGAATTGGATTTAGGTATTTCAATCTTCAGTTTGTTAAGGCCCAATACTCTAAAACACTCTAGTTACTGGAAAATTAGGTAAAAGTCACAGCTGTTACCAAGTGTTATCTGATTTTCTCCAGACTCCACACTCTGTATGCAGTGAGAATTGCAGTCTGGGATTCAGGTAGAACCCTCAGGAGACCAAGGTTTCCTGTTGTTTTGACTGCATTCCCTGCCCAGAGAATGAGATTTCCAATGAGATAGGGGAGTATATGTCTTGCAGTGATTTTCTCCACTTCTATTTTTTTTTTGAAGTGAATCATTTGTCCTGAGCTAACTCACATCTGTTGCCAATCTTCCTCTTTTATTATTGTCCCCAAAACTCTAGTACATAGTTGTATATCTTAGTTGTAAATCATTCTAGTTCTTCTATGTGAGCTACCACCACAGCATGGCTATTCAAGAAGAGATGGTGTGGTTCCATGACCAGGAAACCAACCTGGGCCACCGAAGCGGTGAGCACTGAACTTTCACCACTAGGCAATCAGGGCTGGCTCTCCACCTCTGTTTTGTATGCACCGTTCTCCCAAAGAAACGGAAAAGTTCTGGATGAGGACTGAAGGGTCCAAATGTTTCCTTCCTCCATTTAGTAATTTAACTTTTATAGCCAAAAAAGCCAACTTTTTTTATCATTTCCACCCAAAATGATACACTCTCTCTCTACCTTGAACTAGCTTGCTTGACTCATTTTAGCATCATTGCAGGCATTATCATCTCAAGGAAACCCTTTCTGACCACTCTACAGTAACCTAACTTAAATCTCTCGCATGGATTCTAACACATGGTATTGTAAGTCCTTACTTTTCAGCTTCTTTAAAGCTACGTTTAGATCACATTGAACAAATCCTTATTTTTCCAGTGTCTGGTGCAGTTCTTGGCACAGAGCAGGAGCTCAGAAAGGTTGTGTTTGATTTAAGAAGTAAGTATTTTCATGGTATGCAATGTGCTTACAGTACAGCTTCCTTCAATGAGTACATACATCTTGGTCTCTGATGTCCTAGAGTTCACAGGTGAGTAGGGGAGACAACAGGCAGTGAGGAGAATTCAATGTCGTAACATTGGGCTGCAATATAGGTACGCAGAGCCCCATGGGATGAAATAAGTGATAGTATATATGTTTGTGGGTAGGGAAGTGTCATGGACTTCTTCATAGAGTCAGTAGCATTAGTATTATATCAGACTAATGAAGGCGGAATAAATTCTTGGTAGAATTCTTAGACAATGCAAAAAATGGCAAATTAGTCCTGCATTTAATATTCTCGGGAGCTGAGAAAAGGTTCAACATGACTAGAACCTAGACAATGTGGGTTTGGGAGTTGGGTCATGAAGTAGAACAGGGACAGAAAACCAACGCTGAAGATTTTTCATATCATAATTAACATCTTGGTATTACTCATATTTTATGATATTAAATGGTGCAATGCTGGTATCCCCTCAATGGTGGCATTTTCTCATTTTATTTTTGTGACTGATATGAAGCTTAATTTCACAACATCATTTGTATAATTTAAATTATTTTTTGAAATGTACTGAGATTGATGATATAGTCTGGCATATAGTCAATTTGGATAAAGCTTCCATGTGCACATTTGGCACATGGTAATTTTGGGAATATGTTCCATATGCCCATCTAAAGAACACTAAGTCACCTAACTTCAATTTCTACATTCTTGGAGGTTAACAAATACATTTGTAAACAACCCATGATTAATGAGTAAACTACAATGGAAATTAGAATGTATTTCCAATTAAAAATACTATTCATCAAATCTTATGGGGTGGAATTAAAACTATTCTTAGAGAGAAATGTATAATCCTAGATTATATATATTTATATATTATTGTGTATAATATAGAAAGGTTGAAGTTCTCAGTTCTAAGCATTCATCACAAGCTAGAAAAAAGCAGAAAATTAAACACAAAGAAAATAGAACACACAAAATGATAAATATTAGAGGAAGATTTCACAAAATAAAAGACAAACATCAAAAGGATAAATAAAACTAAATTAGATCCTAATAAATGACAAATATACTCAATAAAATCCTAGTACTAGTGTTCAAAAAAAGAGAAAAATTGCAACAAAAAAATACGAAGGCTTAAAAGGGAGTAATCTGTGCAGATCATATGGAAAATTTTTAACATGAAGAAAACATAAATAACATCATGTTGATACAATGAAAATTTAGCGGAAATTCACAAATTTCCAGGCAAATAAAAGTTACCAAACTGTCTCAAGAAAAATTGAAATATCTGAATAATGTCATATCTATTAGAGAAATTGAGACCATATTTTAAAACATTCCTACAAAATATTATTGTAGGCTATTTATTTGGTACAAAACCTACCAAATATTCAAGGAAGAAATAATACACATCTACTCAAACTCTTCCAGAGAATAGGAAAAACAGAAAACTTTTTAACTCTCTTTGAGAGACTAGCTTAACATTGGTACCAAAATCTAACAAATTCATTGCAGGAAAGGAAATTACAGGCCACTCTCTTTCTTTGATTAAATTCATTTATCCTAAAAAAGAAATCAAATCAAATCAACCTTCAAAATCTAGCTATATTTTATAAGAAGGACATATCATGACCAAATTAGGTTCATGCAATGTAATTCAGCACACTTCAACGGAAGAAGTAAAAAGTTGATGTTATCTTCAGATGATATTATGGTATAAAGGTAAAGTCTATATAAATTAATGTATTAACTGAGTTTAGTGGTGGCTGAATACAAGGTTAATATATAAAGTTTTGCTTCCATCTACCACTCATAAGGCATTGAAACGTTAAATTTTAAAAAATGACATTTACAACATCTTAAAAGTATGAAGGACCTAGAAATAACTTTAATGAGAGTTTCAAAAGATTTCTGTCCATAAAGTTATAGAATGGCATTTACAAAAATAGAGGAAGACTGAAAGAAGTGGAAGGATAAACCAAGTTCATGACTGAACAGACTTAAAATTCTACAGATATGAAAACTGTCCAAATTAATCTACAGCTTCCAAAAAATTGCAGTTAAAATGCTGACCTGTTCTGTGGAAATTACAATTGATAAAATTCTTATGGAAATAGTAAAGGAAAAACTTAGCTAAGAAAATCTTGAAGACAAATAATAGAGTGGGAGGACTTACTCTACCTGACATCAAGTATGGTAGCATCACAATAGAGGAGGTTCGTCAAGAGGATAAACAAGAAAATCAACGGAACCAAATGGTAAATTCAGATACAGACCCTTTATATAGGGACTCATGTATAGACGACTGATTTACAAGGAAACACTGAGGTGGAGTGGGAAAATGAAAGCCTTTTCAATAAACCATCTTGGGTAAATTGGCTGTCTTCATGGAGAAGACAATGACTCGCCACCCCTAACTGACACCATCCACAGAAATCATTATCAGGCAGATTGTAGTTCTAAACGTGAAAAGTTAGACATTTTAAAGGGACTTAAAGAGGAAGGAGCAATGTCCCTGTAGAAAGAAAAAGCATGTATTGATACCTGCAGGGATGAGTGGGCACGGAACAGTTTCAGAACCACATGAAGATTTGGGAATCTTAAAAATCAGAGCAGAGGTAGTAGAGGTAGGCAAGACCAAGGTTATACAGTCTTTTTGGTCTTCCCAAGAGTTTGTGGGATTTTTTAATGGAGGATAAACATGATCCCACTTACATGTAGAACTATCACTTGTGATGTAGGACAAGGGCAGGGAACCAGAGTAGAAAGTTCTTGTGATAACATAGGAAAGAAGTGACTAAAATCTTAACAGAAGTGGTGGAAGTGAAATCAAGATGAAATGTACTGGAGATCATTTTAGATGGTAGAAAGGGTCTCTTTTTGAACCTTCCTGGGAGTGAGGTCTATGACTTTGTCATCTCTGTTTCCCTAGAATGTAGCATATTATCTGCCTCATGGAAGTTTTCCAATTACTGCTTGCTCATTTAATGAAGAAATCTAGGCCATAGCTTACAGAGGTATAGCTCAGAGAGACAGGGATGACTTTTGTTTTTTTTTCTGAGAAAAAAGTGCTTTCATGAATATGCAAGATAAATACTGAGAAGGATAATAGCTTTGTTTACTTAACTATAAAGAAGATGGGCAGTATTAACTGGTAACGGTTCTCTGCAGAGCATTCTGTTATTTGGTACCTGGAGCAACAAAGGAAGACAATTGGCTAAACTTACCCAATGCCTTCTTTGGGGGCATGTGAATAAGAGAGAGTGACTGAACCTGGGCTGAGGACACTTTGCCTCTCTCCCCAGACATGGATCAGTGTGTGAAGTGTCCAGATCATCAGAACGCCAACAGAGACCGAGATCGCTGCCTCCAAAAAGCTGTGACCTTTCTGGCTTATGAGGACCCCTTGGGGATGGCCCTGGCCTGCACTGCTCTGTGCTTTTCTGTCATAACAGCTGTGGTCCTGGGTGTCTTTGTGAAGCACCAAGAAAGTCCCATAATCAAGGCCAATAATCGGACTCTCAGCTACATCCTGCTCATCTCCCTCACCTTATGCTCCTTCTCTTCATCGGTGGTGCCAACACAGCCACCTGCATTCTTCAGCAGATCAAGTTTGGAGTTGTTTTTACTGTGGCTGTTTCCACAGTCTTGGCCAAAACTATTACTCTGGTTGTGGCCTTCCAGGTCAGCACACCAGGGAGAAGGATGTGGCAGTGGTTGGTGTCAGGTGCACCTAACTTCATCATTCACAGCTGCTCCTTTATCTAGCTGAGTCTCTGTGGGATCTGGCTGGGAACCTCTCCACCCTTCATTGACACAGATGCACACTCTGAACACGGCCACATCATCATCCTGTGCAACAAGGGCTAGGTCACTACCTTCTACTGTGTCCTGGGACACCTGGGTTCCTTGGCCCTAGGCAGCTTCACTGTGGCTTTCCTGGCCCAGAACCTGCCTGACACCTTTAATGAAGCCAAGTTCCTGACATTAAGCATACTGGTGTTCTGCAGTTTCTGGGTCACCTTCCTGCCCATCTACCACAGTACCAAGGGCAAGGTCATGGTGACCGTGGAGGTCTGCTCCATCTTGGCCTCCAATGTGGGTCTATTAGGCTGCATCTTTGCTCCCAAGTGCTACGTTATTTTCCTAAAGCCAGAGAGAAACACATCAAAAGTGTTAAGGAATAAAACGCATTCAGGGAGAAAATAATCGAAATGTAAGTTATTTCCATAGGTCACAAGAACTTGCATACACTTGAAAAATAAACTATCACATTTTTCCAGACCCAATTTAAGTACCAATTAACTTACCTTACATCTCCAGTTAACTATTTGCTTTATGTTTCTTTTGGCTTTGTACAATTTTCCTCGGGCATTCAAATGAACAAATACACCAACATTCATGCTAATTTTCCTCTAAAATGATGTGGGAGAGATTGCGAAAGTGGCCACACATTAGTCCTCTCCCTCTATCTGTTTGGTCATAGCATCCCGCGTTGACTCTGGGTAGACTTGGCCTTGTAACTTGCTTTGGCCAATGGGACATTAGCCAATGACATGAGAAAAGGCTTGAAAAACACTTGCTCATTATTGGTACTTGTCCTTCTTTGGCTGCCCGTGGGAAGCCTGAGGCCGTCAATATGTGAATGAGTCTAAATAGACTGCACATCTGCATCACTCCAGGTGGCTTCAAGTCAACAATCAGGTATGTGAGTAAAGCCAACCTAGACCATCCAATCCCAGCTGAGCCACCAATAGGTCCACATCAAAATAACTGCCCAGTTAACCCACTGAATCTTGAGAAAAAATAAACTGTTCTTATTTGAAGTCACCAAATTTTAGGATGGTTTGTTACACATCAGAAGCTAACTGATACATTATGATACCATTTAAATATGTCCTCTCATTATTTGTGTAATTATCACAGATTTCTATTTCTTTATCCAATATCATAGACTGGAATATTCTTCTCTAGATTAAGTCTCTGAAAGTAAATCAGAGACCATATCATGTTCCATTTTACTTTTTCTCCTTCCTCTTTTCAACCAGACATCTTTAAGCATATATATTAAGATTATCTTCACTAATTTTAAGACTATGGATATTCTTCTATATTCTCATCCACCACTGTTATACGTGGGGGTTTACTTTAAATTTTAGCCCTATAATCCATTTGGAATGATTTACTTGTGAATAATGTTAGTTGATGTTCCAGTGTTTTATTTTACAAATGAATATCATTTAGTTTATTAAAAAAAACACTGCATCATTTTAAAAGTTGATTTGAAGTATATGGAATCTGAATAATGATTGGAAAACTGATATCTTTGAAACACTGTTTTCAGTCACAAGTATAGTATATCTCTCCATTTAATCAGAGCTTTTACATGCTTTGTATCTCTTTATAATTTTCTTCATACAACTAATGTGTAGTTCCAATTATTTTAACTACTTATCTTAAAGAATTCATTGCTCTTTTGAGTGGAATAATTATTTACATGTTCAAACTAATTCTTGCTCATATAACAGTATTTTTGATGTTTCATATAGAAATCTAGCTTCCTTTCACATTACTCCACTTATTTACTAGTTCTAAACTTTATAAGTTATGTCCCACTAAAATAATAGATTTTCTCTTCTTCTCTAATATTATTTACCTCTTATTCTTTTCATTCTCATTTTTTCATGACTGTGCTCTCCAGTGCCACAATGAATCACACTAGTGTTTGCCAGGAGCATTTTATCATCTTAAGTGTAGTGTAAACCTCAGATAATTTCCTTGTCAGGGCAGATCAGGCATCTAACAGAGAGAAAGTATAGAAGTGAAGTTGAATCATTTCTAGCTGGATATCAACAGACTTGCTTCTCTTGGCTGTTTGGAGCTGGAGATCTTATGACAATGTGGCCAGCTGAGAATCAGAGGATCTCTCTCTAGTCTCAGTAATTAGTCTTGGTCAAATCTCTCAACCACTTTAGACCTCATTTTCTTCACATGTAACATGAAGAGTTGGATGAGTCTTTTTGAGTTCTGAAATCCAGTGACAACAAGATACCCTTCACCCACATGCACTTGACAATGACCAGAGAGAGTTTTTAGTTTTCTTCCGCATCAACATTATTATCCATATCATCACTTAAAGACATATCAAATGTCTACTTTTGCATGACACTGATAAAACAGGTTCCATACCAAATAGCTGTTCATTGGGATAACAAATCTAAAGTTAATTGTTTAGAGGTAAGTATAGAGATGGGCCCTGCTGGAACCAGCAATCAATGGGCCAAAAAAAAGCTTGCTATATTTTACAGCGAGGCTGTGGAAACATTCCCTAATACACCAGAATTCTTCTGTACTTAGAAAGTATGAAATAAATGAGAGCCTTGAATCCATGGTTACGAGCTAATAAGGATATGATTTTTAAAATTTTGTTAATGATGCCATTTGCCTGCTATGGGGCTGTTCTCTGGTGAGTAAAGTGCAGTTGTATTCAAGGCCACTTTCATTCCTTTAATAAATATTTACTCAGCGCCTACCACTTGCTGCAAGATAGCAGTGATCTACCCTAATACCATTTATATTCTAGTAGGTTGACACAGACCGTAAATAAAAAGAGAATCTTGAGGTGATCAATAAAGTTACATATACGTCAAACTTTTTTCATTCTGGACTATTTTTCACCCTTTCCCTTCTTTGACTGTTTCCCATAACTCTAAGCATGGACTTGAAAACCCAGAAAGCATTGGTCCCATGTTTCTTCTTGCAACACCCTTGTTTCAAAGACGTAGTGTTTATCATCTGAGAGTATGTCTCTTTAAGACTAAGTTCCTAGGAATCAGCATTATTTCATCACTTTCTTGAGAGGACGGATGATATTATGAAGGGAAAACAAAATATCATATTGAATTTATACAACAAATGATGTGTCCACTCTAATTGTTTTATATAATGTGGTGTGATTTGGGGCAAGTCAGTAACTCCTTCAGAGACAGTGGTAATAATACCCTGAAAAGCATTCTATAGATATTAAATGAAACAAATTATGAGAAACTGCATTGTAAATTGCAAAGCAATCTATTTAAGCTTATTTTTTCTACCAATATTTTCATTTATCCAATCCTTTTTGACTCTACACAACCTGCCTAGACTGAGTTTTATCATTTATTCAACAATAATAATATGTCAAAATGGTTGAATATTAGAAATTACATATGGTTCAACTTAATTAATCGGGCATCACAATATATAATTTGGTTATAATTACAGTTAAATTTTTCATGTTGCCTTACCATGTGCCAGGCACATTCTAGGCATCTGACATGTATTCACTCATTTAATCCTCACATCAAAGCTATGACGACAATACTATTAACTTTCATTGTATGGATGAGGAATATTAGAGGTTATATAATTGTCCAAGGTCACACAGCTGGTACCCAGGCAGTCCACCTCCAAAATCTCATTTAGAGATCCACTAGAGGTCGTGGCGCCTACATCATAAAAGGTTCACCCTGGTATATCTTTCGCCAATAGACCAGAGGGGACTAAGCAAGAAGGCACATGTCTACTGAAATGATCCAGGCAAGCAATTCTGAATACAAGATTTCCTTCCTTTTTAAGGCTGAATAATATTCCATTGTATAGATGCCCAAGAGTTTCTTCATCCTTTCACCCACGGATTCACAATTAGGTAGTTTCCATCTCTTGGCTATTGTGAATAATATTGCAGTGCATTTTGTCAAATGATTTCCTGGCACTTAGGGAGTTTGAAAACATTCTTCTTATACACATTGGTTACCGTAATGAATTACCTTTCTAAATGTCTAAAGTTTAAATATTTGTCATTCTACAGAAATACCTTGCCTAATCATGATTTGTGTTGTTATCAGTTCATGAATGATCTAAGATTTTTGTACAAAATTTGTTATAATGGCTTTTTTTTTCATGTATTCAGGAAGCTGGCATAATATGAGTATTCCTTGATTCTTGATTTTTAGTAAAGTTTTCCAGTAAGCCTTTAGGATAGGAAGTATCTTCCTAGATGTGAGGCAGAGAGCAGAAAAATAATAAAAATGATAGTTATATTTAATAATATCAAAAGGATATAAAACTGTCACTTTGCTAAATTGTTTGTACACACCCTTTGCTTGTTTGTAAGAATGGCACATATCATTTTATTAATGAAAAGAAAATTCAATAAACAATTTTAACATAAAACAATATCTATTGAGAACTTATATGAAAATTTTAGCAATATACTGTCACCAATTTCCTCATCTGCAAAATGGAGATAGATAATACCATCTTCCTTATGCGTTGCTGTGAAAATACTCAAGAATAATGTATGTAAAATGCTTATCACTATGTCGGTGGGAAAGTGATGCCCCATTCATTTTTCCACCGGGATGATGACAGCTTTTTTTACGCTTGAAGTCTGTAGTTTTCAAAATATGTTCTACTGTTGTAAAGTGAATCCTTTTTACAAACTCTTTGTAGAGTTAGATGATCCCTTTGGAATACAAATTCAGGCTCCCGTGTGTGTGTGTGTATGTGTGTCTATACGCACATCTCTCAAATAATACTTCAAGCCTTATAATGAAAAGCTACCTTCCCCACTCTTGACTCTGGTTCCAAAAACAACTTCTTTAATTTTCTGGTTGAAAAGCTATATTTCTAAATTATCTACTCATACAGCATTTTCATTTGTCAGCTTTTGACTATTTATACTTTCTTTCTTCTCTGAAACAATCAGCATGAAGGGTTCTTACATATGTGAAAAACATAATTCCCCTTGCCCAATATAACTATTTAATGAATTAGGATAAATCAAAATTCAATGTCTACTGTTTTATAAGTGTTTACCATTTTATAGCATATGAATCTTATCCAGAGATGTGCTACGTCAGATATTATGAATACGTTTTCTTTCTCACTTTTTCCTTTGACCTTTTAAATGGGAAAATTCTCTTGTTTCTTTGTTGTCTTCCTGTGGATTCATCACTGGTTCATCTCCTTCCACCGGAAATTTAAATCTCTTTCCAGTAACTTTTGACGCATGAGACAATTCATGGGCTTCAGGTTTTGCTTGGGGACATCCCTCTTGGGCTTCAACATATACACAGGCCCACATATACACAGTATGTCTGGAAGGATAGAGGAGAAAAGGATGTTTATCTCTGTGTAAAAGGACTGGGAGACAGGGGTAGAGTGAGAATATTTTACTGACTTTGCACCACTCTTTGATGTTTTCCTATACGTGTATCTACGATGTAGTGGCCTCCCTCCCCCCAGATTTTTAAAATTAAAATAGCGTTATATCCTGATCTACTGGCTTGGAACAGCAAGTTGTAGAGAAATGTGAATATATGATCCAATTTTTAAACGAAATTAAGAAAAGCAAACCCGCACAAAAAATTTATAATTTTAAATATGGGCACATCGTTCTATGAGTCTGTGTAAAGGTGGGGAAAGGAATGAAGAAAAGCTGTTCAACATCCACCTACCTGTACAGTCTAGGGGTTCAGGGAAAGCCGCGCCTCAAAGCCCTGCCCCTGGAGCTCATTTCCTCCCCCAGTGATGTCGGCCTGACTTATTCCAGCCCCACCCCCGCCTCTTCCCGCCCCTGTAACTGGTCTCCGCCCACAACCTGGTCTCCGCCCACACCCTTGTCCCCACCCACAGCCCCGCCACTAGAGCTGGTTTCCACCCACAGCCCTGCCCCTAGACCTGGTCCCTGTCCCTGGTGCTGACCCAGCCCGCGACCTGACCTCTCACTCACTCTAGAAACTAGACACCTCCCCCGAGTCTGGGGTGCGTGGCCCCGCCCAGCCCCGCACGCCGCCTCAACCCGGAGCCCCCAAACGTCCGTCATCCCCGAACTTCCGTCCTCCCCGAATGCCCGCCTGAGACCTGAAGCGGAAGCGCCGCGCCATCGATCGAGTGGGGGGCTTCACGCTGTGTTCCATCTTCTAGTCGCTGATCGGGATCTCGCGGACGTTCGGTCTCAGGGGCGGGCCTCGGTGAGCAGCGGGCAGTCTCGGCTCGGGTATGGGTCCAGGGAGGGGCCTGGGCTGCAGGCAGCCCCGTCAGGGCCCGACGTCCCTCCGTCCCCTCACAGCCACGTTTCCCCCGGGCTGTTCTCTGAGGGCCCCCGAGGCTGCTGTTCCTCCAGGCTCCGGGCGCCGCCGTCCTCTCCTCAGAGTCCCCGTCACCATCCTCCGTGTGATTTTGTCCCCAGGGGGCTTATCCGCGTCTGCAGGCGGTGTTTGGGTTGTTACAAATGGGGGCGCTCCTGGCGTCTAGAGGGGGAGGCAGGAATGCTGCCCAGCATACTCCAGGGCCCAGGACAGCCCCACAGAGATTTATCCAGCCCCAAATGTCAGTGGTGCTGAGGTTGAAAATCTCCTGAGCGCTGAATGAAGTGTGGAAATTGTTGACAAGTCAGCGAGTCACTAACAGGGTCCCTAAATGACAAGCTTGTTTAAAGGGTCCAGAGTCACCAAAAAGTCTCTGTCCAGCCAAGTGAGTTGAGCGATTCAAGTGCACACGGCACGAAGCTGCTTTCTCCCATCTCGGGGAGCAGATGGCTGGATAGGAATCGGGAAAGTCCAGTCACAGCCAACAGTTACATTTAAATCAGTAAATACAAAAAAAAAGAAGAGTGAATGGGGTGGCCTTTCCATCCAACACCCTATAAAAGGCCTCAAAAGCTTGTTTGCGCTTTTTTTTCCCCCCTCAGACACGAAAAGCATCCGTGGAGCTCAAGTTTGAGGTGAAACCAGTCTCAAGGACCACCTGTCCTCGCTGATCCATGGATTTCTGTGTGACCAGGTGAGTACCCTGTGGACTTGGTACCAAGATGTTCCGGCAGCCTCCGCTCTGTGGAAGACCTGTCACTGGAGTATCCTGGGCTCGGGTTGTCACCACATGGACTCACTGAGAGTGAGGGTATCTTGATAAAAATTATTATTGTTTGATGGATTATAGTCAAGGGAAAGATGGTAAGCTGTGTGTGGTTCTGTGTGGTAAATATTTCAGTAAGTACAGTTATATGCAAATAAGAACATATGAAAGAAACGTAAATAACTGCAAATGTGGATTATAGTAGAAAATATAGAATTACTTGCATTGCATAATAATCAAAAGTCAGGATTTATATATATTATAAATATAGAAAGGTTTTGCATGTGTATGTAGTATTAGAAGACATTCCATTAAATATTACCAGGGATACTCAGCAACATTCCTTAGAACCATTCAATTTGACTTCTAAAGTCCTATAAATCCTCCACAAAAATTTGAAATAGAGGAGCATTCAGGGAAAAAGATGATTTGAACTTCTTTATATTAATAATAAATTTAAAAGTGAATTTGCCAGTTGCCAGATATATATTGAGCATTTTTTTCTTTATGACATTTCAAATCATTTAGAGGAATACTAAGCAACACTGTAGATTGAAGGGAAGGGCAATAGTCTCCAAAAAGACTGGCCTCACCACCTTGCCTTCTAAAGGGAATTAACTTTGTTTCTTGAAACTTTTCTAAAATAACGGTCTGGTGATTCACGTTGCAGAGAATCTTGTTAAGTAATTTTGTATTTATTTGTTGGCCTCTACTAATTGTGTGTGTGTGTGTCTTTTTCATTCTAACTTTCTTGTGACATTCTTGAGGGGAATGTGTGCTTGGATGCAATAGATAGTCTCTGAGTGTATAATTTATGGTGACCAAACATCCTCGTTTATTCAGGACAAAGGGGTTTTCCAGGACACAGGACGTTTAGTGTTCAAACCAGGGCAGTCCTAGACAAACCGGATGGTTCCTCATCTCATGAGCCAGGCCCTGGGACACATGCATGGGGACCTGGAGAACCAGAGAGACCTTGTCCCACCTCCATGGAATTTATATTGTATTTGGGAATTTGGATTTTAGACAGTTATTGATGAGAGTGATGTGGAAGTTTGGCACAAGGGGAATCAACCTGAGGGGCCAGGGAAGTCCTCTTGAGAAGGACTGATATTTAGCTTGAGAGCTAGAGTTGGGACTGGATTTAGCTAGTTGGAGAGTTAGACTGGATGAGGGTGTGGAAGTGTGTTCAAGAGAGCGTTTCAAGCAGAGGGACCCGCATGAGGAAACCCCTGAGGCAGAGAGCTTGGTGTTTCCACGAACTGAGAAGAGGGATGGCTGAGCTGAGTCAACAGAGGGGGAGTGGTGTGAGCCACACCGGCGAGGGGCAAACAGGCTGGACCAGATCAGGGGTGACTTGGGACTCTGTTCCAAGACCAGTGGGAAGACTCTGGAGAGATGCGAGTAGAAGGATGATGTAATTAGGTTTTGGTCTAAGCACGGGGGATAAAATGGACTTCATGTTTAAGAATGAAGACTTAAGAGGCAAGATGAAAGGTGCTGGGAATAAGATTAGGAATAAGATGATTGTTCCCTATGCCTGGCTGATGGCTGTGGAGTAGGAAAGAAATAGAAAGGAAAGACCTTGGAGTGTAGAACCGAGAGAATGTAACGGTACTTTCTTGCCTGCATGTGTCAGATGTCACAGGGCACTGACTGTGCTCCTTGCTGCTGTCCGTGCAGACCTGCAGCTGTCCCCTCGCCCAGTTCTGTGTGTTCACCCCTCTTTGCCACTCACATGCCCCCCTCCACATCCTAAAAGAAGTCAGGCCTTACTTGTGAGGGGGTTGTCTCACAAAGGAGACACCTTGGAGAGCCCCTGCAGACATCAGAGCAGCCCCTTCAGCATCTCCCTCAGCCTCCTCCCTTCCCCTCTCTCGCCTTCCACACCCAGAAGGACCCCTGCTCAGTATTCCACATCCCCATGGTCTTACTCCCCAAGGCTTGAGAAGGGTGGGGCAGCCACTGGGGTGGACATCATCTGCACCTTCCACTCTGACACGCGCAGGTCCGGGGCTGGACAGAGAGTGACTCTACTGGGAGTTGAGCCATGAGACCCAGGGCGTCTCCCACCTGGGTTCCTTCACCCTGGCCAGGGACAGCCTCTACGTCAGTGGTGAGGGGCTGTGATACAGCCATGCTGTCTCTCCCAGTTGGAGTTCTGTGTTGCATCCTTTGCTCTAAAGTGAGCTATGATCCATCTCTCTCTCCTCTCTGTCCGGGTTCAGTCTTCTCATCACTGTGTGATCACTGGGCCCAGCCACCTTCCATCTCGTTGCCTCCTCCCTGAACACCCCTCCCCTCTTCCCCTCTGCTTTCCCATCTGCTTTTCCCACAAAGGTCCCTATATCCTCCCTCTCCTTAATCCTTTATGATCACCCCAACTCTTGCTCAGCTCCTCTTGCCTTCTCGCCACAGGTTACACCTATGGAGCCGTGGGCCCGACTACAACCAGTGAGTATTCCTGGCCCTGATCTCCTGGGACCCGTCCGCATTTGGGGTTGAGGAGCACATGTTCTCCTACACCTGCTGTCCTTGGTGAGGGAAGGACCTGGAAGGGCCCTAATTCATCCCTTCTCTCCCTCCCGGGTTCTGGTGGAGAGTCCCAGCCCAGGGTGAGAAAGCCTTAGACAGAGACATATTCTCCACCACATTCTGACCCCCTGTGATTTTCACTTTAATTCTGCTAAAGTGCCACCCTTGGTCCTCCTTTTCCACGTATCCCATCCGTCTGTCCAGTTTTCTGCCCATCCATCTGTCTCTCCTCTGAGTTCAGTCTCTCTTGTTCACCTATCTCTCTCTCTTGGGCTCATCTCATCCACAGGCTTTCTCATCTCTCTACTCACACAGTCACCCGTCCCCTCACTCTCATTTATGCTTCATCTGTGAATGGTGGTAATGGGACAGCCACTGCTGGAGCCCAGGTGAGCCTGGGGGCTCCCCCCACTCTAGCCCTCCCTGAAGATAGCCCTCGCCACAACTCCTGAGCCAGCCACCACGTCCCTGCATACTTGATCATCACCTGTGCCACGACAAGCCACCATAGGTATCTTGGGGCCCATTTTCCTTCCCAAGAGAAGCTCTCTGGCCCCACTCCTCCACCAGCCAGTTGTGATCCAGGAGCTGGGAAGCCAGGGTATGAAATTCTGGTTTTAGGGCAATCATTCTGATCACAAAGATTATACCAACGATTCAGTCTAAGGCCAGCCCTCAGAGAGCCCCTAGTCTTCTGAAATTAACACACCATTATAATACAATGTGGGATGTTTCAGGGAGAGGCACCTGGCATAATTTGGAGGGGAAGAGCTTGCTAGAGAAAGTTTCACCAAAATGGAGTCTTTAAGAATGTGTAGGAGGGACCCTGGCAAATAGAGGGTGAACGGTTTTCCTGGCAGAGTGGCTTCCATGAGCAAAGGCTCCAGCCAGAAACAGCATGCCTAAGGGGAGAATTGAAACAAATTTGGGTTGCGTGAAGCATGAACTTTAATCCGCAGTAGATGGATAAAATGAGACTGAAAGGTCAGCAGGAGCCAGATTGAGTAGAGCCTTGAGTGCCAGGTCAAGAAGGTTGATCTAAACACTGAAAGCCATAGGGAGCCATGGGTGGTACTAGAGCAGTGGTGTCCTTAGTGAGGTATTCATTTCAGAAAGATTCTTCTAGTGGTACATGTAGAACATCCTTTACATAGAGCATCCAGTGAGCCTGCTGGGGTGTTGGTCCGGCTGAAGGAAGTTAAGACCTGAGCTGTGACAGGGATGGAGTGTATGTGAGGACCAGTGTGCAACTGGAATTGTTGTTACTGGAAGGAAGGAGGAGCTGAGCAGATATGCTGGTTCTGAATTGGGTGACCACATTAGTGGATGGTGGTGTCAGTGGGACAGAAGACGACAGATTATAATGAGTGCAGGACTCTGGTGTGGTCTCAGGCCAGCTTTCAGAGATGGCCATCGCTCTCCCTCTCATCTTGCAGCTTTGGGGCACAACGTGAAGACCCTCACAGTCAATGTCACCATCTCCGCCCTCCGGAATTCATCAGACAGGAGCAACAGCTCAGCCACGTTCAACTTCACTGAGAGGGTCCTGCAGAACCTGGTGAGACCCTGGTCCCAGCAGCTCCTGGTAGGTTAAATCCAACCCAGCCCCTCCCCCAACCCCTGTCCCTCCTGCTCCTCCTCCTCCTCCTTCCTCCCCAGCTGGATCCTTTTTGAAGAAGAGCACCCTGGGACCATTCTACTCGAGTTGCAGACTGGTCTCCCTCTGGTGAGACCCTCCCATGAGCATTTGCCCCTTATAGCCACTTTTGTGACCACCCCTCCTTGTCTCCCCACTGTCCTCCCATTTCCTCCTTCCAGTACGGGACCCCACCCCAAGAGGTTTCAGGAGCTCTCTCTAGAGTCTCCACATCCCTCTCTCCCCAGGCCTGAGAAGGATGGGCAGCCACCTGTGTGACGCCATCTGCACGCACCACACTGATCCCGTGGGCCACCATGCCTCTGTTCTGGGAGCGGAGAGTCTCCACCTGTCTGCTCTTTCTCTCAGTGGCTTCAGGCTCTGCAGCCCAGAGTTTATCCAGCCAGAGAGAGCATCAGCTACCTTTCTGCATCATCATCGGGAACCTCAGCAACCTGGAGCCCATATCCTCGGAGTACACCGCCCTGCCGAGAGACACCCAGGACCAGGTGGGGTCTCCCCTCTCCCGTCTCTCCTTGCTCTGAGGGGAGCGTCATTCCTCCGCCTGAGTTACATCTGTTATGTGATTGTTTCAACCCTTCATTTTCCCTGCGTGTCTGGGTTCTCTCAGTGTCCAGAGGTGATGTCCTAGCTTCCTTGCCCATTTCTCACATGGGTAAACTGAAGCTCATAAATGGGAGTATTGTGCCTAAGGTCACACAGTGTGTTAGGGGCAGAGCCAGGATTTGAATTCAGGCCTCCCTTGCCCAAAGGTCTGTGATGTTTCACTGGCTTCAGTGGCCCCCTGCATGCCCAGGAGAACTCCATCTCATCCACTCTCCCTCGCGTTTGTTCTAGGTCACCAAGCGCTACAGAGGCAGCCAACTGTGAGACATATTCCACTCCTGCCTGGTCACCGACTTGATGTAGGTTGAGGAGATTGGAAGCATTGGCTGAGCTAGTGGCTGATGACTCTGAGCTCAAGTGACACATCCTTGATCTGAATGTCACTGACATGGTGCCCATTCTGCCCCACATCCCTGTTAGCTAATCCTACCATCTCCTTCCATAGGTTTTCAGGAGATGAGAAAAGCATTAACATTTGGGGTCACTAACCTCCAGCATCCTCCTCCTCCTCCTCTTCTGGAGACTTTCAACAAATATCAGCAGTCTAACTGTGCTCTCCAGTAGTGGAGCCATTAAGCACATGGGGCAATTTAAATTTTTTATACACCTATTGAGATACGGTTCATATATTGTGTGTGGGGAGGAGTGTATTTTTTAGGTTTTTCTATATACAATATCTTCTCCTCTGCAAAATAAATAGTTTGACCACTTCCCTTCCAATCTGGGTTTCTTTTATTCCTTTTTCTTGCCTAATTGCCCTCATTAGAACTTCTAGTACCTGTGATTAACGTGATAAGGGAAGACATCATTGTCTTGTCTCTGGTCTTAGGGGGAAATTTTCAGTCTTTCACCATTGAATATGGTGTTAGCTGTGGGTTTTTCATTGATGCTGTTTATAGGTTGAGAAAGTTTTTTTCTATTCCTAATTTGTTGAGTGTTTTCTTTTTTAGATATGAAGGGCATTGTATTTTGTCAAATTCTTTTTTGTATATGTGGTTGAGATTGCGTGGTATTGGCCCTTATTCTATTAATATGGTGTATTACATAATCAAGTTTTCAGATATTAAGCCAACCGTTCAACTAGAGGTGAGATATTAAGATGTTCTCAAGTCTTTCCTGGGCGTGCCATAGCCCTGAGCCCTTGTGGCCTTCTAGATGCCCGCTAATACACTGCAGCTTTTCAAAGGCCCCTGTGGACATCACATTCCCTCAATATTTCTTCTAAGTTTTTGGCTCACCTCTTGCCTGCCTCAGCTGGTATCACTCCCTCAGGCAACTACAATAGAAAACAATTAGCCCTGAATATTTTTAGCAAGTGCCCTGGGGACAGACTTTCCTCCCTGGGGAAGCTCTGAGTTAAGTAACGACAAGCCCTGAACATGGGGTTTTTTCAGGAAGCTGTCAGGCAGGTCAGCTAGTGACAGTTCGGTGGGAATGGCTCTTTTGAGAACTCCAAACCCATTATGGCTGCTGGGCTGCTGGATGTCTCAGCCACTATAGTTCTGAGAATGATGGTTTTCAAAGTTATAGAGGATATTGTGAGAGCAGGATGGGAATAGTTCAAGTTATAATGCCACAAACTTGGCTCCCTTTGTCAAGATTCCACCATGTTTCTTCACTAAACCCTCCTCAGAATCTTACAAGCCGTTGATTAATTTCTAGACTTCTGAAAAGTTGATTTTGACCATTTTTACCAGTGTTCTCATTGTTTTTATTCATTTGCAGAAGTCCTTACTCCAAAGTTTCAGAAATGTTCTCCCTGTGGTTATTTATTTATAAATTAATTACTTTAAATGAAATTATATGAGAAATTAAGTTCCTGACTTACACACACTAGCCACATTTTAAGTGCTTGATAAAAACATGGGGCTAATAATGAGTGTATTTGGTAGTGCAGACAAATGTTTACATTATTGCTGAAAGTTCTCTTGGACATACCCTGAAGGAGGGAATCTAGAATCAGGGTAGAATTCCAGATACTCCTGTTCATCCTTTGTGCCCTTCCAGGTCTGTCCCCCCCAGTAACCACACTGGAGTGGACTCCCTGTGTACCTTGCCACCTTGGCACAGAGACTGGACAGAGTTGCCATCTATGAGGAATTCCTGTGGCTGACCCAGAATCGTACCCAGCTGCAGAACTTGACCCTGGACAGGGAGAGTGTGCTTGGGGATGGTAAGTCTCCCTGGTCATTGGGAAAGGAAATGACGCCATTCTGGGGACTCTGGATGCCTGGGGCTGAGAGAGCATTGAACTTTCTCAGGCTGGCAGGTGGTGGCACAGTCCCCCAGTCTTTCCCCACCATTGAGAGAGAGAAAAGGACACCAGTGTAATGTAGGTGGCCCTCACCTTCTCCTAGACAGCTCTGTGACCTCAAGCTAGTCTCCGCCCCACTCTGGACATTTGTTTCCTTATCTCTGCACTGAAAGCCACTGGGCCAGATGGTCAGTGAGGGCCTCCAGCTGTGTGTGAAGCAGACTTACAGGTTTGGGGGTTTATGTGGTTCCTGATCCACAGGCTGTAGTTTCCCAAGTCTCACTCCATATGAGCACCAATTCTCTAGAACTTTCTGCAGCGGTGGAATGTTCTATATCTGTGCTGTCCAGTGCATAGCCTCATGTGGCTGTTGAGTGCTCGAAGGATGATATTGTGACTCGTCTTTATTGTTACTGACTTTTAATGTTACTGAGGTACTAGAATTTTTATTTTATTTAACTAAAGTTAATTTTAATTCAAAAAGAGACTTGTTGCTGCTGCATATCAGACAAAACACCTCTAAGTGGTTGTCTGGATAGAGGTACACTTAGGGGGACCTGCACCCCTGCCCCCATGCCCACTGGGTGCTGTGTGTCCTCCCCTCCTGGAGTTTATGTTGTAGCTGGCAATAACAAGAATAGAGAATTGAAACTTATCAATTATTTGATGTGAACAAACTCCTATTGGAGGCGGAAATCAGAAAAGACTTCCTGCAGGAAATTACATTGTAGGTTAATCCTAGAAAATGAATATTAAGCAAATAGATAAAGGAGAAGGGGATGATGTGTTTCTAGGCATGGAAGAACACTTTTCATTGTGAATTTACAAATTTAGAGAGATCCCATAGGCTTGCCAAATGTGATGACCCATTCTCCCCCCAGCCGTCGTAAGAAAGTCCATTCAAATTCACTCATCTGTGCCCAGAGGTATGAATTTGGTTTAAATTATTAAACTTTTGTTCTGTGATAATGGCCTTGGATTTTGCAGCAAAGTGTTCTCACTTTTTAGAGATGGAACTAAAATGGGGTGAAACATCATGATGTCTACTTGACTGTAATATTTCATTGAATAAGTGGGATGAATCAAGTGTGGCAAGTGTTAATAATTTATACATTGATGAAATATTGTTTTAATTGGATTGACTATATATTGGTAAATCTAGATGATGGATGTTTATGAGACTGTTCCCTTTATTTTTCTGTGTGTCTAAAAAGTTATATTAAAAAGAGAGAAACACACTCACATGCATTCTCCATTTTATTCACTTCCAGAATATTCTCCCAACAGAGATGACACCTTGATTGTGAAGCCTGGTAAGCCTGCAGGAAGCCCCAGCCCAGGGTAGGAGGCGAGTATCTTGATGCTGTGCCTCATCAAAGAGAGCCATGCACACAGGGTCTTGGATGATGAGTAAAGTTGGCCAACCCTTGTCAAGGACAGTTGAGGCACAGTGAGGTCACCAGGAGCCCTGGGGCGATGACAGGACGTGGCTCATCCCACCACATGTCTCCCCAGACCTCTCCTTCTGGGCCCTCATCCTCATCTGCTTGGCGGGACACCTGGTGCTCATCACAGACCTGATCTGCTGTGTCCCGATAAGCCATGACGTGTTGCTTGTCTTCTTACTATTGGGTTGTAAGAGCTCTTTATATATTATAAATACATGTCCTTTTCTAGGGATAAGTTTTACAGATGTTTTCTCCCAATCTGTGCGTGGCTTGCCTTCTCCTTCACCACATGAGTCATTGGGTAAATGTAAGTGACAGTCATCATGAGATTCCACCACACTTGAGAATGTCTAAAATTAAAAAAACTGAATATAGCAAGTGTTGTTGAAGATGTCAAGTCACTGAAACTCTCATCGAGTGCTGGTGAAAAATAGCTTGGATGCGTCTTTAAAAATTACATACATCTAGGGGCCGGCCCGGTGGCGCAAGCGGTTAAGTGCGCGCGCTCCGCTGCGGCGGCCCGGGGTTCGCTGGTTCGGATCCCGGGTGCGCACCGACGCACTGCTTGGTAAGCCATGCTGTGGCGGCGTCCCATATAAAGTGGAGGAAGATAGGCACCGATGTTAGCCCAGGGCCGTCTTCCTCAGCAAAGAAAGAGGAGGATTGGCGGATGTTAGCTCAGGGCTGATCTCCTCACAAAAAAAAAAAAATTACATACATCTACCCAGCCATTCCTCTCCTAGTAATCCATCCAAGGGAAATAAACACATATGTCTATACACAGACTTGTACACACATGTTGATAACAACCTATTTACAGTACATAAAAATGGAAAACAACCCAAATGTCCATCTACTGGTGAACAGATACACAAAGTGTGGTTTATCCCCACAGTGGGATACTATTCAACCATAAAGAGGAATGAATTATTTTGTTTCTTTTTTAATTATTCTATTGAAATTATAAAGGGTTTTAACATGGTGTAATTTCGGGTGTTAATTATTATTTGTGAATTTCTGTATAGACTGCATCATGCTTACCAGCAGTAGTCTAACTTTTATCCATCACCATGTATATGTGCACCTTTAACTCTTTCACTCAACACCCAGCCCCTTTCCCCTCTAGAAACCACTAATCTGTTCTCTTTATCCCTGTGTATGTTTATCTTCTACATATGAGTGAAATAATGCTAAGTGTCTTTGTCTGCCTTATTTCGTTTATCATCATACCCTCAGGGTCCATCCAGGTTGTTGCAAACAGGAAGATCTTGTCTTTTTTTCTGGCTGAGTAGTATTCCATTGTATATAATACATACCACATTTTCTTTATCTATTCGTCTGTAGCAGGGCACTTGGATTGCTTAGATGTCTTGGCTATTGTGAATAATGCCGCAGTGAACACAGGGGTGCATAAATCTCTTTGAATTGTTGATTTCAATTTCTTTGGATAAATACCCAGTAGTGGGATAGCTGGAAGGTACGGTATTTCTATTTTTAATTTTTTGAGAAATCTCCATACTGTTTTCCCTGGTGGCTGCACCAGTTTGCATTCCCACCAGCAGTGTGTGAGGGTGACCTTTTCTCCTTATCCTCTCCAACATTTGTTATTTTTTGTCTTGGGATTTATAGCCATTCTGACAGGTGTAAGGTGATCTCTCATTGTAGTTTTGATTTGAATATCCCTAATAATTAGTGATGATATACATCTTTTCATGTGTCTGTTGGCCTTCTATATATCTTCTTTGAAAAAATGTCTGTTCATATCCTCTGCCCATTTTGAGATTGGATTATCTGTTTTTTTGTTGTTGGGTTGTATGAGTTGTTTATATATTTTGGAGATTAACCCCTTGTCAGATATATGATTTGCAAATATTTTCTCCCAGTTAGTGGGCTGTCTTTTCGTTTTTTTTTTTTTTTTGTGAGGAAGATCAGCCCTGAGCTAACATCTGTGCTAATGCTCCTCTTTTTTTCTGAGGAAGACCGGCTCTGAGCTAACATCTATTGCCAATCCTCCTCTTTTTTTTTTTCCCCCAATGTCCCAGTTGATAGTTGTATGTCATAGTTGCACATCCTTCTAGTTGCTGTATGTGGGATGCGGCCTCAGCATGGCCAAACAAGCGGTGCGTCTGTGCACGTCTGGGATCCAAACCTGGGCCGCCGTAGTGGTTCGTGTGCACTAAACCATGAAGCCAAGGGGCCGGCACTGGCTTTTTGTTTTGTTCATCATTTCCTTTTCCTTGCAGAAGGCTTTTTCGTCTCATGTATTCCCATTTGTATATTTTTTCTTTTCTTTCCCTTGCCTGAGTAGACATGGTATTGTAAATGATGCTACTAAGACCAATGTTAAAACTGTACTGTGTATATTTTCTTCTAGCAGTTTTATGGTTTCAAGTGTTAGAGTCAAGTCTTTTATCCATTTCAAGTTAATTTTTGTGTACAGTGGAAGATAGTGATCTACTTTCATTCTTTTACATGTAGCTGTCCAGTTTTCCCAACAGCATTTATTGAAGAGACATTCCTTTCTCCATTGTATGATCTTGGCTCCTTTGTCAGAGATTTACTGACCACAGATGTGTGGTTTTCTTTCTGGGCTTTCAGTTCTGTTCCATTGATCTATGAGTCTGCTTTTGTGCCAACACCATGCCATTTTGATTACTATAGCTATGTAATATATTTTCAAGTTAGGATTGTGATGCCTCCTGCTTTGTTCTTTCTTCTCAGGATTGCTTTGCCTGTTCAAGGTCTTTTGTTATTCCATATACATTTTAGGATTCTGTGTTCTATTTCTATGAAGAATGTCATTGGGATTCTGATTGGGATTGCATTGAATCTGTAGATTACTTTAGGTAATATGGACATTTTAACTGTGTTTATTCTTCCAATCCATGTGCATGGAATATCTTCCCATTACTTCAGGTCATCACTGATTTCTTTCAATAATGTCTTATAGTTTTCATTGTATAGATCTTTAACCTCTTTGGTTAAATTTATCCCTAGACACTTTTTTGTTTTTGTTGCAATTGTAAATGTGATTGTATTCTTGAGTTCTCTTTCTGTTAGTTCATTATTAGAGTATAGAAATGTAACTGATTTTTGTAAGTTGATTTTGTACACTGCAACTTAGCTGCAGTGGTTGATTATTTCTAATAGGTTTCTGATGGATTCTTTAGGGTTTTCTATATTTACAATCATGTCATCAGCAAAGAGCAAGAGTTTCATTTCTTCCTTTCCAATTTGGATTCCTTTTATTTCTTTTTCCAGCCTAATTGCTCTGGCCAAAACCTCCAGTACTATGTTGAATGGGAGTGGTGAGAGTGGGCACCTTTGTCTTCTTCCTGTTCTCAGAGGAATGGTTTTAAGTTTTTCACCATTCAGTATGATGTTGTCTGTGGGTTTGTGATATATGGCCTTTATTGTGTTGAGGTACGTTCCTTCTATACCAATTTTATTGAGAGTTTTTATCATAAATGGATGTTGGATCTTGTCAAATCCTTTCTCTGTATCTGTGGAGAGGATCATGTGATTTTTATTCCTCATTTTGTTAATGTGGTGTATCACATTGATTGATTTGCGGATGTTGAACCATCCCTGCATCCCTGGTATAAATTCCACTGGATCATGGTATACGATCCTGTCAAAATATTGCTGTGTTCGATTTGCTGATATTTAGTTGAGGATTTTTGCATCTGTGTTCATCAGCGATATTGGCCTGTAATATTCCTTTTTTGTGTTGTCCTAGCCTGCTTTTGCTGTCAGGGTGATGTTGGCCTCATAGAATGAATTAGGAAGTGTTCCATCTTCTTCAACTGTTTGGAATAGTTTCAGAAGCATAGGTATTAAATCTTGTTTGAATATTTGGTAGAATTCTCCAGAGAAGACATCTGGTCCTGGACTTTTGTTATTAGGGAGGTTTTTGATGACCATTTCGTTCTCTTTACATGTGATTGGTCTGTTCATTTTCTCTATTTCTTCTTGATTCAGTTTTGGGAGGTTGTGTGAATCTAATAATTTATCTATTTCTTTTAGGTTATCCACTTTGGTGGTATGTAAGTTGTTCAGTGTATTCTCTTATTGTCCTTTGGATTTCTGTGGTATCTGTTGTAATTTCTCCTCTTTCATTTCTAATTTTATGTCTTTGAGCCTTCTCTCTTTTTTTCTTAATGAGTCTGGCTAAGGGTCTGTCAATTTTGTTTCAGTCTTCTCAAAGAAACTGCTCTTTATTTCATTGATCCTTTCTACAGTTTTTTTAGTCTCTACTTCATTTATTTCTGCTCTAATTTTTATTATTTCCCTCATTCTGCTGACTTTGGGCTTCATTTGGTCTCCATTTTCTGGTTCTATTATGTGTAGTTTAAGGTTACTTCTTTGGTATTTTTTCTTGTTTGTTTATCTGTGCTTGTATTGCTATGAATTTCCTTTTTAGAATTGCTTTAGCTGCATCCCATAAGAGTTGTTTTGTTGTCTTTTCATTTTCGTTTGTCTTCAGGTATTTTTTGATTTCTCCTTTGATTTGTTCATTGATCCAATGGTTCTTCAGTCGTGTGTACTTTAGTCTCCACATATTTGTGACTTCCCCATCTTTTTTCTTGTAGTTTATTTCAAGTGTCATAGCATTGTGGTCAGAAAAAAAGGTAGATATGATTTCAATCTTAAATTTATTCAGTCTTACCTTGTTTCACAACATATGGTCTATCTTTGAGAATGTTCCATGTGCTCTTAAGAAGAATGTGTATTCTGCTGTTTTGGGAGGGTATGCTCTATGTATATCGATTAAGTTCATCTGATCATATGTTTCATTTAATTCCACTATTGACTTGTTGCCTTTCTCTGCATGATCTATCCATGGATGTAAGTGGGGTGTTCAGGTCCCCTGCTATTATTGTGTTGCTGTTAATTTCTCCCTGTGGGTCTATTAATAGTTGCTTTATATTCTTTTGTGCTGCTGTGTTAGGTGCATACATCTTCATAAGTGTTATGTCCTCTTGGGGGAAAATCCCCCTTATCATTATATACCGCCCCTCTTTGTCTCTCATAGTCCTTTTTATCTTGAAGTCTGCTTAGTCCGATATAAGTATGGCAACACCTATTTTCTTTTATTTTGCCATTTCCTTGAAGTATTGTCTCCCATCCCTTCATTCTGACCGTGTTTGTTTTTAGAGCTGAGATATGTTTCCTGGAGACAGCATATTGTTGGGTCTTGTTTTCTAATCCACCCCACCACTCTGTGTCTGTTGATTGGATAATTCAATCGATTAACATTTAGAGTGATTACTGATACATGAGGGCTTAATCCCACCTAATCTATATTTCCATTGTTTCTCTTCCTTTGTGTTTCTGACTACCATTTCATTTTGGGTGTTTTCTGTGGAGGTTTTCTCTTTTTTTATGATCTATGGCTGTGTTCTGACTTTTTCTTTGCTGGTTACTGTGAGGTTTGTATGAAGATCTTGTAGATGAGATAGTCCATTTTCTGATAGCCTCTTATGTCCATTAGTCTAAGCAGGTTCCATCCCTTTCCTCTTCTCCTTCTGAGTTATTGTTGTCACAAGTTATTCATTTTTGTGTCGTGCGTTTGTGATTAAGTTGAATTTTTTGTAGTTACTTTTGATGCTTTCCTTCCCTTCTTTTAAGTTATAATTAAGTATTTGCTACCCTCTTGTGAAACAAAGCTGTAGCTTTCTGATTTTGTCTGTCTATTTATCTCTTTGCTCAAAGCTTTGTAGACATTTGCCATCTTTTTATTTCTGGTATGAGGACGTTCTTGATCATTGCTTGTATGGGAGATCTAGTGGCGTTGAACTCCCTCAGCCTTTGTTTATCTGGGAAAACTTTTATTTCTACATTGTATCATAAGGATCATTTCTTTGGATAGCGTATTCTTTGCTGAAAGTTTTTGCCTTTCAGTATTTGTAATATAGCATTCCATTCTTTCCTTGCCTGTAAAGTTTCTGCCAAGATATATGCTGAAAGCCTGATAGGGGTTCCTTTGTAGCTTATTTTCTTCTGTCTTGCTTCCCTTAATATTTTTTCTTTTTCATTGGCTTTTACCAATTTTACTATTATATGCCTTGGAGAAGGTCTTTTAACATTGATGTTATTAGGCATTCTCTTGGCTTCATGTACTTGTAAGTCTAGTTCTTCCCCAGGTTTGGGAAGTTCTCAGCTATTATTTCTTTGAACAAGCTCTCTGCTCCTTTCTCCCTCTTTTCTCCCTCTGGAATACATATAATTCTTATGTTGCTTTTATAATTGAGTCATATATTTCTACAAGAATTCCTTCCTTTTTTAAAAATCAGAGTTCTCTCTCCTCGTCCACTGGAAGCATTTCTATATTTCGATACTCTAAATCACTAATTCTTTCATCCATAATTTCAGCTCTATTTTTTAAGGATTCTAGATTCTTTCTTATCTTTTTAATTATGTTCTTCATATCCAGAATTTCTGCTTTTTTTTAAATACTTTCATTATCTTTGATGAAGTATTCCTTTTCCTCATTAATTTTATTCCTGAGTTCATTGAACTGTCTGAACACTCTTAGAATTTGGTGAGTTTCTTTATGACAGTTATTTTGAACTATGTCATTTAGATTGTAAATTTCTGTGACTTCAAGGTTCATTTCTGGAGATTTGTCATTTCCTTCTGCTCTGAATTGTTACTGTAGTTTCTTATACTGTTTGATGAACTAAACTTTTGCCTGTGTATTTGTGGTAGTATCAGCTCGCAGTTTCCACCTGCTACCGCTATGGGGAAAGCATGAGCTGTGTTTCTGATCCCGCCAGATATGCTGGAAGTTGCGTGGGTACAGTGGGTGTTCCACTCACTGGGAAAGCATTCCCACTTGGCTCAGAGCTGCCACCACATTGAGGCACGTACACAGTTGTGAGACCGCAGCACAACTATGGGCATTTGTGCCATCTGGGAAAGCATTTGCATGTGCGCATATGTCTGCTGCTGCCTTTTCTTATGCTCATGCCAGCCTCTGTGTTTGGTGGGTGGGGCTTCTTCATGGGTTCTGAGCATTGGCCAATCATTGGGATTGCAGTGGCATGGTGTGCTTTCCAACCATCCAGGAAAGCACTCATGTGCCAGTCCAGGGCTTCCGCCAACCCCTCCCAGAGTTGCACCAAGGCGCATTCCTACTTTTGGGGATGCAGCATTACTATTTGCTCTCACACCAACATGGGAAGTGCTCGGGCATGTGCACAGTGCTGTCAGGGAAGGGTTGAGGATAGGAATGAATTCATAGTACATGCAATGACAAGCATAAATGTCAAAATAATTATGCTGAGTGAAAGAAGCCAGTAAGAAATGAGTACAGAGTATATGATCCCATTTATAAATATTTTTTAAAATACAGGAAAATCTATGGGGACATATACTAGATCACTCGTTGCATGGGAATGAGAATGTGTTTGCAAACGGCAGGGAAGGAGGAATTAAAATGAGCATTAGGAAATTTGGGGAAGCTAGCGTTCCTTTTCTTGATTGTGGTGATGGTTCAATAAGTTATAATCAAAATGTATCAAATTGTTCACTTTAAATATATGCAGTTTTCTGTATGTCGTGAATACCTCAATTAAGCTAGAACATGTAGGGGAAAGAGAGAGAGAGCCGAACGAGGGAAAAGGGAAGGAAAAGAAGGAATGAGGGTGAAAATTAAGTGGAAAAAAGGAAGAGGAAGACACAGGAGGCATCGGGTCTCTGTGGCTTTGACATCTCCTTCCCCTGGAGTCTCCCATACTGGGCAGCTGACTGGACCATTCTGATGCGCTCTCCTCACCTCACAAGTCACTGTCTGCCGGTGGAAGAAGGAGGGCAACTATGAGGTCCAGTGACGACGCCTGGGCTATTACCTGCCTCATGGCGACCTACGGAAGCTGTGATGACTAGATCTGACTAGATCTGAGGTCCCTCTTGCCCAGCTGGGGTCCAGAAGAGCTTGACTGGAACAGAACGAAACCACATTGGATGGATGCAGGTTCTGAGCCTTTCTAGACTTGGCTCCTGACTGGCTCACAGGGGACTAAGCTGAAAGGTTTCACCTTCCTTAAGGAAGCTGAAAGGTTTCACCTTCCTTACGTCACAGCAACTTCTGTCCTGTGGTGTCACACCAGTTCATCCCTCAGGGACACCAGAATTGGTAAAACCAGCACAGACGTTGCCATCGTGTAAAATCGAATCTCCACTTCAGTGCAAGATTTCCCTTCTTAGGAAAATTTGGAACCTCCCTCCACTGGACTCTGTGCAGCCATCACACCCCACTTGGTTCCTCCATATTCCTCCCCCACTGAAGCCCTGGCAGTCTCAAGTTCCCCTTTTCTGCTTCATTCTCTGAAGCTCAGATTCACCAGGACTTCCAGATCAATATCTCTTGATGGCTCCTCTCCCCACTCATGTGTCCTCCGTGACGGGAAACAGGTCTAGATGGGAGGAGTGGGTGAGACATGATTCCACAGTCCCCTTGGGCCTTGGGAGCTGAAATGACTAGGTGTCTGGGAAGACTGAATCCCAGAGAAACACCAAGGCTCTGGGAAGAGAGTGTCTGCTCTGGATGTAAAAGTGAATAATACTCGGCTGGAGAAATCTGAGGGAAAAGAAAGAGTCTTTTTTCATCTTTCTCTGTACAGAATCCAACTAGCCTCACAACAGAGGCTCCCCAACAAGAAGCCCAGCGCATCCCAGGCATGAGGCAGGCTGCACTGTTCTGCAGTGGGTCTGTTAGAACATATTATATTATCTGTACACACTGTACAGATGACCACAGCTGAATATACTCAAGGGCTGAGAATTAAAGTCACAGTCATGGTACTGTCTCAGACTTTTTGTGTATGAGCTTCACATTCTCAATCTGAGGCAGTGATTCTCCGAGAATGGACACTATGAAGATTCTAATGATTAATAATATTAATATAATATTATTATACATTGCATATATTAGACATTATATACTGTACATTATAATTATAAATAAATATATAATCATTATTATACATTTAAATATTATTATATAATAATTATAATATCATTATAATGATTGATAATAGTTATCATTATTGACTAATTTCTTCTAAGTAACATGACTGGAAAGCTCTGTGTGTATTGTCTCAGTTACAGTCACAATTTTAGAGATTTATTCCCATTTTAAGCTAAAGATGTGGAGGCTCGGAAATATTAAATAACTTGACAAAGAAGGAAAAAAATTACTACAAAGCTAAATTAAACACCTATTCAAACTATGTGTCAAAGAAAGAAAGACGTTATCTGACCTACAAACATACTCAATGTTGACTTCCCACAGGCCCGCAGTGAAAGAAGCGGTAAAGAATGTACATCAGGAAGAAGAAATGTGAACCCAGGAAAACATAACAGGAGTCACGAGGAAAGGAAAAAACAGTCTGTCAAATTTAGTATTAGTTTTAAAACAAGACAATGAAAACACATTCGAACCACAATTCCAGATGATTACCACATGGAAGAATAGAAGAGAGAAGATTTAGCTAAAAAATAACTCATTTTTTAGGGAAGATATACATACTAAGATACTCTATTATTGTTTAACACATTGCTCTCAGTAACTGATAAATCTGTGGGACAAAAGTAAGTAATGATAAAGAGGATTTGAAGAGTGCAACATACTCGATCAGGCAAATAGACAACTCCCAACACACTGGCTTATTGTGAGACTTGTGATGCTGAAAACAGTCGTTCTCCTGACAACATGATACCACAATGGCATATCAATTTTCATGAATCAAATTTCCAAAAGATATAAATCTAAAAAAAGGGACAATCCAGTATTTCATTATATGCAGCTGTGATTCAACATGCAACAAATACCAGAAAAATAGAGACCCAGAATTAGGTGTCTTTTTTGAGAAGACAGATATAACAGCTCTTTAGTGAAATATTATGTTGGAATCTATTGGAGTATTACACAAAAAGGACAATCCATTTTGACTAGGTATGTTTTCTCTGTGACTGTGAGGGCAAAACTCTAAAGAATCCCCTGACTGTGATAACTCTTGGTCTTAAAATACAAATAGATAACACTCAGGAAAGGAAAATGAGAGAACAAAATGAGAAAGAAAGATCTCCTTTCTCTCTTCACATGAAACCCAATCTCTCACCTCAGAAGGATCACTGTCTGTATCTTCTCTGTTATGCAAAAGAGTCAAAGAAAAGAAAATTATTAGTATATGTTAAAGTTTCAAGAGCTCAAAGCAAGAAATCATCAGGACCCCTGCATAGGCATTAATGTAGTGTGAGCTCCATGTCATCTGCGCCGTCTTCTGTTTTCTTCATCGTGTTTGTCGGGATGTCCTTTTTGGCCCCTCACTCTCCCTGCCTCGCTAGCGAGTGTGTCTGCATCAGTGCTACCACCAGTCTGTCTCTTGCCGTCTTCACTTTCCCTTCCTGTTTCCTGTTATCATCCTCAGTCACCAGAAGACGTTTGCAAAGGAGCTGTGGGATGTACAGACCAGGTCCTGGGATCATCTCTGCCGAATCTGAAGACCAGGCAGGGGTGGGGATGGGACTGGAGTTCAGAACACCTGCGAGCTCTCCTGGCAGGGATACACCTGTGTAATTAGGTGCAAGATTCAGCAGGGCTTTGGCCAGGTCCGAAGCACTTAACAGTTCTCCTGCACTCTGCAGGCCTGGAGACCTTGCAGACTCTTCTGCCAGCAGAGTTGTTGGGGCTGCTCCAAGGTTTCCTCCCTTTGCTGGCATCTGACCTCATTGCCAGGATAGGATGTGATTCTAGTAACTGGCCTCTTGAATATGTAACTGGACATCCTCAAAGGGATGGAGATGCTCAAACCAGGCTTTGATTTAGATTGTTTTCCACATCATTTCACTTCCTCTGTGATGATTTGGCCAACATACTTCTTCTCCACTTATCCTATAAAAATAAATTTTGAAAGTGGATCAGAGTTATAAATGAAGCCTGCCTTCCCAGGACAATTATGTCAGATGCCTTGTACGTCTACCCTCCCTCTCTCCCTGTGGGGATTAATCTGACCTGTGTCTTGGGACATCATCAAAGAGATTTGGGTCAAGAAAAGAAACCACGAGGTCAAAACTCAGGACTACGGCAGGTCATTTCTTCCCCCCCATGTTGTTAGACACTTATGTGTATGACTTTATTCTCTTTTTGTCCTTGTCTCTCTCAACAACAAAATCCTTGGTGTTCCCTGTCAGGACACACGGTCCCCAGTCTTTTTCTAAATCCCAAATCATACCATACTTCTATACTATATGAATATTCATTTGATTAACCCATTGACCAGTTGGTGTTCATAGCTCCCTTAGAGCTTAAATCAGTAGTGAAATTATCATCCACCCCACTCCTAGTGACTCATTTGACAATTGTGAACATTAAATCTCAGTGCAGGGAATGTATGTCTGAAAAATCTTGACTTACAAATGGAGATTGTACTGTCAGTGGGAAGTACACACTGGATTTATGAAACACAGAAAAAAAATTTAAACTCTCTCATGATTAAGTTTTGTATAGACTGCACCCACATTGATAATATCTTGGTTATAGTGGGTTAAAATATACTATTAAAGTTAGTTTCTCCTGTTTGTTTTCATTTTTTAAAATCTGGCTACTAAAAAATATTTAAATTCCATAATATAGAGTGCTTAATGTTACTATTGGACAGTGCTGGCAAAGCCATCAGTGAAAACAAAGTCCAGAGAATGTGATTAGGGAAATTTTTTCCCTAGAAAAGGAGTCTACAGTGGCCCACACTGCCAGATGCAGCAAAGTGTCTCATACACCCCCCCACACACAAGCGCACACACACACACTGACAGAATGAATCAAACCTCTGCCTAGAGTTCCACCACTTCTCACATGGTATGCGGTTGCATTCTTACTTAATCCTAAGTGGACTAATCTCAAGAAAGAAGACAGAAGTGTAGGTAAATTACCAGTTAGGAAGATCTAAAACCAGAAACTAAAGCTCAAGATGTGTGGTGAATTTCCTGTCGTGGCTTCTGTTATTAATTCAATATGTTAGGGAGACTTTTCCAAGGAGGGTTGTTTTAAAACTCACTTTTTCTTTACTATGTAAAAATAGACAGGCTATGTAAAGAATAGTTACTCTAGCCAATCAATGAAAAGGAGATGATAGAACACGAATACCCTTATTGTAAGTCACTACTGGATTAGAGAGTTAGGGAACAGCTGACATTGGGTTAATTTGGCCGTAATTAGGCTGATTCTGATTTCATGATCATCATATTGATAGTATTATGCTAGAACCTAAGAAACTTCCCAGGCCCCCTACTATTTAACCACCAAGGCCCACCAACCAGACCAGTCCTTGCTGACACATCCCCTGCCTCCATCCCTTCTGACAACACCTAGAGGATTTCCCCAATTCCAACTCTGTCCCTGTGCTCTTCTACCAGCCCCAGGGCCAGGCAATCATTTTCTCCAAGGCTCAGGCTCTGTGTGTGCCCAGCTCTGTGGATGGCACTTCTCGCTCTAATGAAGACAAACATCACAGCGCAGACCCTGTGAGCTGCAGCAATTGGACAAAGACTGGGGTTTGCTGACAGAGAAGAACCTTTAGTGGGCACGGTTGCCAGGGTCCAAGAAGCCCCAGTGATTCCTCCAGGGAATGTGATGCAGGACAGAGCAGGAATGTCTGCCGTGGTTCAGCTTAGGAATGTCTGTAGGGTGATATAGGTGACATTGGTAATGCATTCGCCAATGTTGTTCACTCATTTACTCATCGTATGTCATGGAGTGCTTTCTACATACGTCCAGGCAACAGTCTCACACTCTGGGGCTCACAGGCAGTGTCAGAAGAATTTCTAAATTTTATTTCTAATATATAGGTACAGCACTGGTAATACACTAAGTGTTCCAAGCATTTTTCAAACATTAACTCCTTTAATACTCTCCATAAACCTACAAAGTATGTATGCTGATCATTATTGTCAACTGAGATATGAAGGAACTGAGGCACCAATCAGGTAAATAACTCAGTCAATACAAATATCTAATAAGGGATTGAGCTGTAATTTGGACGTGAGGAGTTAGCTCCATACTCTGTGTTCTTACCATGACATTTACTCTCCAAAGACTTCACATCATGAAAAAATTTGATCAGTTATCCATTTGCTTGGTGCATTGAGTAACCACACTATTTTATCTGTCTGAAAAATAGAATACATGCGTAGAAACTACTGCACATACACGCTCAAGTTACATCTACCTATGTCCCCCGTCCCTGAAAATTAATACAGAGAACATTTCAGAATGTTTCTTGCCCAGGTTGGGAGGACTCTGAGGAAATCTCAGTGTTGCTATAAGAAGCTGACAACAGGCTGGGAGTGGCTCTAAGGGGAAAGGTGTCCTCAGGAGTCACCATTGAATGACAACATTGATCGGTAAGTCTCAGCAGTGACTGAATTCAGGATCTGGTGGTGTTTTAACCTGGTGCTTATCTTCTGTCTGTGGGTTTATGGTGATGCAGCACAGGGAGAGGGGATGGTTCACTGTGTTCTTGGGGAAACCAGACCCATGAAAGAGAGTGAATGATGGTTTCCTTAAACAATGGACTCGTGGTGGGAAAAATTTGGCCTGAAAGAGACAGTCGTGTCCCTGATATAACCAGAAGGAGTTGCCTCTGCTTCAGCCAAGGCAGACAGCCCTTCCTCATGCACTCATTTTATCTCAATGAGAGGAAGGTGGAGGAAATCATGTAATGTTCGTCTGGATGTGAGATCTCTGATGGTAGAGACTGTGCTAGGAGGTTCTGAAAGGCTGCCCTGAGGCATTTCAGACTTGCTGTGACCAGAATGACAAGTGTAAGCACCCCTGCGTATGTCTGGGAAGAGTCAGTGTGTCAAGGAGATGGCTCCCTGGTTCAGAGACTCACAGGAAGAAGCGAGTTTGAACAGCGAAGGTCAGAAATATGGCCAGTGTGGCTGGAGGGAGCCTGAGAAGAGAGAGGAGTGGAGAGAGGAGGGTGATCAGGCTGGATCCTGGGACACGGTAGACTGTTACTTTCTGTTCCTCTGTGACAACTTTACTCCAAAATCTGCCACCTATAAAGTACAAATATTTAACATCTCACAATTTCTGTGAGCCAAGCATCTGGCATGGCTTAGCTGGGTGCCTCTGCCTCAAAGTCTCTGTGAAGCAGGGGCTGTGGTCTCCACAGGGCTCCAATGGGGGAACATTCCCACCCAAGATCACTCACATGGGTTTTGTCAGGATCCATTTGGACTGAGAGTCTGAGCTCCTGTCTGTCTGTTGGCTGGACACTCCCTCAGTTCTCTCCTATGGAACCTCTACATAGTGCAACTGAAAACATCAGCACTTGCTCTCCCAGTTCTGGTGATTTGATAGAGAGCAAGAGCGAGAGTAAGAGCGAGTGAGCGAGAGATAGAGAGAGAGAGATGGAAACAGAAGGAGGGAGGTAAGTAGGGAACCTAAGTAAACCAGTAATTTGGAAGTGACAGAGGTTTTGTAATTAAAACTTGGAAGTGACATCCCATCACCTTGGCTGTGTTCTGTTGTTCAGAAGCCAGATACTGACCACTTAGTGCTGACATAAGGATGTGCACTCAAGGAGACACCTTCAATGGGAACATTGTGGAGGATCCCACCACATAGGCCAACATGAGGCTCTTGGGACTGATTCTGAGTAAAACAGGGGACTGTGGAAGGCTTAATGTCAGTGGATCACAATGTCTGAATTTCCTCTAATTTCCACCCCTTCAGGCTATAGACCTGAAAATGAGGCTCAGAGCGGCAGTGACTTACCAAAGATCACACATCTGGGACCCAGAGAGGTTCTGACTGGTATTCTATGTGATGTCCTACTCTTTGTACTTCCTCCATCTCTAAGTGTGTTCATTAGACACATGTGACACCAGCTCACAGGTGTTGTACATATTATTACATATACACCTGAAGAGGTCTCTAGGAAGCTGTTTTTAGCCCAACCCTCATTGTGCAGCTTGGGAGACTGGGGAGATCTTGAGAGGCACAGCAGCTTTTCCAGGACACAGAACTGGTAGGAAAAAAAAGGTCTGACCTCAGCTCTGTCTCCTCAAAGCTGGGGCCTGGATCCACTCCCAAGGAGCTGTGGGGAGGGTGGTGATGGGTATTTGTGTACAGTGATGGAGATGACACGGGCAAGGAGGGAGAGCAGCCAACAGCCTAGCGGGGGATTTGGATGGGTCTCATTGAAGGAAGGGGCTAAGTCATAGAACCTTGAAGAAGTGACCTCAGTTCCTTGGTGACAGCCCCCAACAGAACTTAGAACTTTGGTTACCAGGCACCCACATTTTAATCACAGCCTCTTGTCCAGTTCATTTGAGTGGAGGCACTCGACACGGCAGGATGTTCTCGTGTTGTCCCGTGACTTTCCGGGGCTCTGGCCCCCGGAAAGCCCAGAATGAGAGCGTGTTAAGTCGCTTTAGACATTGGCTCAGCCCTCACCTCGAATATGTGTGGCCTTTTGGCAGGACGAACCATGAGGTAACAGTGTAGGCCAGGGCAGACCACTGTAGGTCAGGCCAGAACTGTGATCCCAAAAGGACAGCCCCACACCCCTTGACCCTCATTGTATGTGTGTGTGGGAGGTGGAGTTAGTGAAGCTGGGGATGAGGTGGATCCAACCTGAGCAGGAGCAGGAAGCCAGATGGTGGGAGTCGGGCAGTGTGTCATGTTCATGCTCAAGATCTTGGCTGCAGGAGAGGAAGGTGAGTGCTGGAGCTCCTCTATCCGCATGCGAATGCTGGGCCCTCAAAGTGTCCTCGCATTCCTTCCCTGGTGGAGTGTATGCAGATGCCCCTCTGTTCCTGATCTGTCGTGGGGTTTCCCACTGTGGCAAAGTCCAGGCAGGACCCTGATCCCTCCTGGCCTGACTGCTGGGCACTGTCACTGCAGAGCTGCACCCAGGAGATGGTCGAGGAGCTGGTGGATGCTTTCCAGTTTGCCATCTCCCTGGAGTAGACACAGGTGCACCAGTCCATCAATGACCAGGGCTGCTCTGAGGTGAGTGTGGGTGCAGAGGGGTCTTCACACCCAGGACCCTGAGATGATCAAGGCATTACTAGAATCCAGACTCAAATATGAGATTCCCCTGGTACCCGCTGCCCCAGAATTTTCTTACTACAGTGCCCCGAAGTCCCACTCCCAAAGGAATCTGGACCTCCACTCCTCCCCACAAGCTACACAGGAGGGTAGAAAGTCATCTCAGTCCTCCTGGCGGTTCACAATGATGTCACTGACTGTATGTTCCTCCTCCTCTCCCCCCGTGTCAGGATGAGTCCACTGTGAATTTAAATGAGGCCTGCATGATGCGTGGCGTCCAGGCAGGCATGATGGAGAGGCTGACAGATTCCATTGCACCGGCTTTCCTGAGTAGGAACATCTAGAGTTTCACCACCTTCATGATCAACTACTCTGCCTCAGACACATCCCACCGGGTCCTGGACCAGCTGTTTACTAGGTGAGTAGCCACTCCCTCCTCAGCACAGTGGTGACTCTGTCCTCTGCCAGCTGTGTACCTTGGGCAAATCCCCACATCTCTCTGAGCCTCAGTTTTCTCTTCTGAAATGTGGGGGGGGATAAATTTCATGGTGATTTGTAGGGACTAATGGGATCAGCCATGGTAGGTGCTCACCTGGTGCCTGTATCTGCAGAGAGGGCTGTGGACATGCTGTGGTTGGTCCCCAGCAGCCCTGAGCTTGTTTGGTCCCTCAGACCTGGCTAGGGGCAGCTCATCCCCCGGCGCTCTCTCTCGGAGCATCCAAGGGCAGGCTCGGCACCAGCCCCACCCTACTATCCACTGCAACGACCATCGTCCTCCCTCAGGAGGCCTGGGCAGGACAGGGACCCGGGTGTGGGAGTTCGCCAGATCTCACGTCTGACACAGCGCTTCCAGGTTGCTTCCTCCTCTGACGGGGGCCCAGCAGACACGCCAGGAGACTTGGCAGCCATCCCCAGGGCTATGTCCTCCAGAGGTCGTCCCCTTGGAATGGGCCTGGCCCAGGTGCCAGTTTCGGCTGGTTGGCCAGCATCCTTTGGAGAAAGCAGGCAAGCCGAGCCAGGCTTGCATTGGCCATGGGAGTGACACCTGCGACCTCAGGCAGAGGGCCCCACGCGTGCCCTCCATGGCTGATTTCACCCCGGAGCCATGGTCTGGGCACCAGGAAGGCCAGGCCTTCCAGACTCCAGGGAGGGGGCTGGGACCTGTCACCGGAAGGGTTTGCCCAGTTTGGCCCTGTCTACATAGCCCTGTGGTGCCATCTGCCTGTCTTGGCCCTTCTGACTCCACAGAGACTTTCCTACACCTGGTCTGGCTGCAGTCGCAAAGTGCAGGTGTGGGGTGAGGACATGGCTTTGTCTTTCCAGGAAGAAATGAGACCCTGGAAAAGGTGCTGTTCCAGGCAGAGCCTTGAGGTTGAAGCCCAGTACGCCTGTGGCCATCAGGGCCAGAGCAATGCTTCCAAAGAAGGGAAGAGGGCTTCAAGCTGAGTGGGAGTGGGGGAGGGGAGGGAGCGGTCAGAGCTTGGCGGGAGGGCAGGGTCTTCATTGAGGACCCCCGAGGCCAGCCCTAGGCCCGGGGGTCCCGCATGCACACATGGCCTGTGCGGAGGTGTGGGGGGTTGAACCCAAGCCCACAGGGCTACCAGAACGGCCAGAGAAAGAAAGTTCCGTGGGGGAGGTAGGGCGAGGTGGTCATGGTGTGCCACCTTCCTCCTCTCAGATCCCAGAGGGAGAAAGAGAGAGGGAGAGAGAGAGAGAGAAAGGAAGAGACAGAGAGAAAGAGAGAGAGAGAGAGAGAGAGATCCATGACGTCTGAGTCGCTGCCTCCACCGCTGGCTGGTGCCAACTCACCCGCCATCCCACTTGCACCCACCACCCCCACGCCCGCCCCAGGGCCAGCCCCACAACAGAGAGGCCGGTTCCTGGTCACCTTCGTGCCTTTTCTTCTGGACCTGACCCCAGTACATGGGAAATGGGCCGGACAAGCCTTTACACGTCTCTGTGCATGACAATCGTCTTGATCTCCTCTCCCATCCCACAGGCCCACCCACGACTTCCGCCTTTGTCATTAGCGCAAGAGAGGATGCAAGATGAGAAACTCTGCCATTGTGGCGAGAGACTCAATTTCCCTGTTCTCTCCCATGGAAACATGTTCTTCACCTGGGTCTGATTTTCTCCAGCCAACCTGTCTTGTTAAGGATTTGACCAGCCCTAAGAACCTGCAGGGAAAGGGTGGAGGGGGATTCTCTCTCTGCCCCGGCAGCCCCGAGCTGGGTCGGTCCCTCAGACTTGGCCAGGGGCAGCCCACCCCCCGGCGCCCTCTCCTGGAGCATCCAAGGGCAGGCTTGGCGCCAGCGCCACCCCTCTCTCCACTGCCACGACCATCGTCCTCCCTCAGGAGGCCTGGGCAGGACAGTGTCCCGGGTGTGGGAGGCCGCCAGAACTCAGGTCAGCCACACCGTTTGCCAGGCAGCTTCTTCCTCTGTCTGGGGCCCAGCACACGCCCCAGGAGACTTGGCAGCCGTCCCCAGGGCTATGTCCTCCGGGACTCGTCACCTTGGAAGGGGCCTGGTCCAGGTGCCAGGTTCGGCTGGTGGGCCAGCCTCCTTGGGAGAAAGCAGGCAAGCCGAGCCAGGCTTGGAGTGGCTTTGGACGTGACACCTGAGACCTCAGGCAGAGGACCTCATGTGTGCCCTCCATTGCGGATTTCTCCCCAGAGCTGTGGCCTGGACACCAGGAAGGCCAGGCCTTCCTGACTCCAGGGAGGAGGCTGGGACATGTCGCCGGCAGGGCTCGCCCAGTTTGGCCCTGGATCCCTAGCCCTGCAGTGCCATCTGCCTATCTCAGCACTTCTGACTCCACAGAGCCTTTCCTACACCTGGCCTGGCAGCAGTCGCAAAGCGCAGGCGTGAGATGAGGCCATGGCTTTGTAGTTCCAGGAAGAAATGAACCCCTGGACGAAGCAGCTGGCCCAGGCAGAGCCTTGAGCTTGAAGCCCAGTATGCCTGTGGCCATCAGGCCCAGAGCAATGCTGCCAAGGAAGGGAAGTGGTCTTCCATGTGAGTGGGAGTGGGAGTGGGGGAAGGGAGGGAAACAACAGCTGAAGCCAAGTACAGAAGAGCGGCGATGGAGCAGTTGCAGCAGTGTGGCACCAGAGGTCTGCCCCTGTCAGTCAGAGCCTGGCTGCAGGGTGGTGCCTTCACTGAGGAACCACGCGGCAAGCCCTAGGCCCCACCAGTCGTGCATGTGCCCTTGTCCTGTGCGGGGGTGTGGGGGCCTGAACCCAAGCTCTCAGGGGTCCCAGAGCTGCCAGAGAAAGAAGGGCCCACGGGGGAGATAGTTGAGGTGGGCAGGGCACGCGACCTTCCTTTCCTTAGGTCCCCGAGGGGGGGAGAGAGAGGGAGAGAGTGAGAGATCCATGACCTCTGAGTCGCTGCCTCCACAGCTGGCTTGTGCCTACTTACAAGCCATCCCATTGCACCCACCACACCCACGCCTGCCCAGGGGCCATCCCCACCACAGAGAGGCCGGTTGCTGGACACCTCCATACCTTCCCTTCCGGTCCTGACCCCAGTGCAGGGGAAAATCTTCAGACAAGCCTTTACATGTCCCTCTCCATGACAATCGTCTCCCTCCCCTGTCCCATCCCACAGGCCCACCCACGACATCCACCTTTGTCATTAGCTCAGGAGAGGATGCAAGATGAGAATCTCTGCCATTGTGTGGAGAGACACAGTTTCCTGCGTTTCTCCCATGGACACATGTTCTTCAGCTAGGTCTGATTTGCGCCAGCGAACCTGTCTTGTTAATGATTTGGCCAGCCATGGGAACCTGAAGGGAAATGGCAGAGGGGGATTCTCTCTCTGCCCCCAACAGCCCCTCTCTGGGTCGGTCTCTCAGAGCTAGCCAGGGGCAGCCCATCCCCCGGTGCCCTCTCCCGGGGCATCCAAGTGCAGGCTCAGTGCCCGCCCCACCCCTCTCACCACTGCCAACACCATCGTCCTCCCTTTGGATTCCTGGCCAGAACAGTAGCCTGGGTGTGCAAGGCCACCTGATCGCTGGTCTGGCACACCGCTTCCCAGGCTGCTTCCTCCTCTCACGGGGCCCAGCACATGCCCCAGGAAACTTGGCAGACATCCCCAGGGCTATATCCTACGGAACGTGTTCCCTCGGAAGGGGCCTGGCCCAGGTGCCAGGTTCGGCTGTTTGACCAGACTGCTTTGGAGAAAGCAAGCAAGCTGAGCCAGACATGCAGTGACCCTGGGCATGACACATGAGACCTCAGGCAGAGGACATCATGGGTGTCCTCCATATCGGATTTCTTCCCAGAACCATGGCCTGGGCCCTAGGAAGGCCAGGCCTTCCCGACGCCAGAGAAGAGGCTAGGAACTGTCCCTGGAAGGGCTTGCCCAGTGTGACATAGGCTCCCAAAGGCCTATGGGCTGCTGGCGCCGCACTTCCTGCTTTGCCATATGCCTGTCTCGGCCCTTTTGTCTCCACAGAGACTTTCCTCAACCTGGCTGCAGTCGCCAAGTCTAGGCGTGGGGTGAGGCCACGGCTTTGTCTTTCCAGAATGAAATGAGCCCTGGGACAAAGCAACTGGCCTAGGAAGAACCTTGAGCTCGAAGCCCAGTCTGACTGTGGCCACCCTGGGCAGACCCACCCTTCCAAGGAAGTGATGCGGCCTGCGATCTCTGAGGAATTGGGGGAGGTGAGGGAGACTGCAGCTGCAGCCAAGTCAAGAAGGGCAGGGTTCCTTCAGCTGCAGCTGGTAGTCGCCGAGGGACGCCCAAGCCTGTCAGATCCTGGCTGGAGGATGGGGCCTTCACTGAGGACCCCTGAGGCCAGCCCTAGTCTCGGGTGGCCGAGCATGCACCCTTGGCCTGAGGGTCTTGAATCCAATCCTGCATGGTTCCGAGAGCTGCCAGAGAAAGAAGGGACCATGGGATAGGTAGGCGAGGTGGGTAGGGCGCACCATCTTTCTCTCCTCAGGTCTCCGAGGGAGAGAAGAGAGAGAGAGAGACACAGAGAGATTGAGAGAGAGAGAAAGAGAGATCACTGACCTCTGAATCGCTGCCTCCACCGCTGGTACCAACTCACACGCCATCCCACTTCCACCTACCACCCCCACGCCCGCCCGGGGCCAGCGCCACCACAGAGAGGCAGGTTGCTGGTCACCTCTGTGTTGTCCCTTCTGGACCTGACCCCGGTGCAGGGGAAACGGTTCTGACAAGACATTACGTGTCCCTCTGCATGACAATTGTCTTCTTCCAGTCTTGACTTCCACATGCCCACCCCCAATATCCTCCTTTCTCATAAGCCCAGGAGAGGATGCAAGATGAGAATCTCTGCCTTTGTGTGGAGAGACTCATTTTCCCGGGTTTCTCCCATGCACTCATATTCTTCAGTTCGGTATGATTTTCTTTTGTGAACTTGTCTTGTAAACGGTTTGGCAAGGCATAAGAAACTTAAGGGAAAGGGCAGAGTGGGATTCTCTCTCTACCACCAACTGCCTCGAGCTGGGTCGGTCCCTCAGGCCTCTCCAGTGGCAGCCCATCCCTAGGCGCCCTCTCCCGGGACATCCCGAGGCAGGCTAGCTGGCAGCCCCACCCCACTCGCCACTGCCACGACCATCGTCCTCCCTCGTGAGGCCTGGGCAGGACAGGGACCCAGGTGTGAGGGGTCTCCTGATCTCACCTCTGACACACCCGTTGCCAGGCTGATTTCTCCTCTGACGGGGCCCAGCACATGCCCCAGGAGACTTGGAAGCCATCCCCAGGGCTATGTCCTCTTGACCTTGTCCCCTCTGGAAGTGGCCTGGCCCAGGTAGGATGTTTGGCTGGTTGTCCCGCCTCCTTTGGAGAAAGCAGGTGAGACGATCCAGCCATCCTGTCGCCCTCTGCCTGGCACCTCTGCACTCAAACAGAAGGCGTCACACATGTCCTTCTTCCTGCTTTTCTCCCCAGAGCCATTTCCTGGGGTACTCTTAGTGTTACATTAGTGTTATGTTTGGTTTCCGGTTACTGTCAGTTTTAGGGTTTGGTTTAGTTTTCGGGTTAGTGTTAGGTTTATATTTAGGTATATGTTTCTGGTTAGGGTTAGGTTTATGGTTCTGGTTAGGGATAGGGTCATGATTCGCGTTAATGGTATGTTTGAGTTTAGGTTAGTGTTAGGGTTAGGGTTGACGTTAGTGTTATGGTTGATTGCCAGGTTTGGGTTAGATTTCAGGTTAGGGTTAGGGTTCAGTTAGCATAGGGTTATCATCTGGTTAGTGTAAGTGTTAGGGTTTCTGTTACTATTGGGGTTAGGGTTATGGTTAGCATTAGGGTTATGGTTCTGTTTAGTGTTAGGGTTTGGGTTTGGTACAGATTTGTTTTACGTGTAGGGTTAGCTTTAGAGTTTAGGGTTAGGCTTAGAGTTAGGGTCAGTGGTCAGGTTCAGTTTAGCATTGGGGTTACTGTTAGGGTTCTAGTTAGATTTAGGGTTATGGTTAGGTGTAGTGTTAGTGTTAGTTTTCGGTTTAATGTCAGGGTCAGGGCTTGGTTTTGATATCAGTTTAGGCTTAGGGTTGTGGTTGGGTTAGGGTTCGGGTTCGTTTTCAGGTTCTTGTTAGGGTTAGGATTCAGGTTAGCGTTCAGGTTAGTGTTAGGATTTGGGTTAGGCTGAGGTTAGGGTTAATATTCGGATTAGGGTTATTATTAGTTTTCAGGTTCGAAAAATGCTGAGCTTTAGCTTTAGGTTTCTTGTTAGGGTTAGGGTTAGGGTTGGGTTTGGGTTATGGTTAGGGTTAGGTTTACGTTTTGGTTTCCAATTAGGGTTATGGTTAGCGTTAGGGTTTGATTTAGGTCTAGGGTTAGGGTTAGAGTTAGGGTTAGCATTGGGTTTGGATTAGGGTTAGGGTTAGAATTAGGGTTAGAAATACGTTTAGAGTTCAGGTTATGGTTAGGCTTAGCAATAGGTTTCGGGTTAGGGTAATATTTAGTTTTAGTGTTAGGGCTAGTGTTCGAGTCAGGGTTAGGCTTAGGGTTCAGGTTCGTGTTCTGGTTAGGGTTAGGGTTAGAGTCGGGCTAAGATTAGGTTTAGGCTTAGGGTTACAGTTCAGGCTAGGATTGCTGATATGGTTACGGTTAATTTTCATGTTGTGTTTAGGGTTATGTTTAAGGTCAGGGTTGTTTTGGGGTTAGGGTTATGGTTAGGGTTCGAGTTAATTTTCTGGTTAGTGTTAGAGTTATATTTTGCTTTGTTGGGACGGTTAGGATTAGGGTTACTGTTAAGGTTATGTTAAGGTTTAGGGTGAAGTTAGTGTTTGGATTAGGATTAGAGTTAAGGTTTGGGTTTTTGATGGTGTTAGTGTCAGGGTCGGATTCGGCTTTGTGTTTGCGTTAGTTTCAGGGATAGGGTTAAGTTTCGGGTTAGAGTCTGGGTTAAGATTGGGGTTCAGGTTATTGTTAGAGTTCAGGTTAGCTTTAGGCTTAGGGTTAGGGCTGGGGTTGGGGTTAGTTTTGGATAAAGGATAGGGCTTGGTTCAGTTGGGTTTGGGTTCGAGTTAGGGTTAGGTTTAGGATTCAGATTCGAGTTACGGTTAGGGTTATTTTTCATGTTAGACTTAGCGTTATGGTTACGGTTAGTGTTCGGGTTAGGGTTAGATTTTGGGTTAGAGTTCAAGTTAGGGTTATGTTTTGGTTCAGGTTAGGGTTAGCGTTAGTTTTAGTGTTAGGGTTAGTGTTTGCTTTAGGGTTATAGTTAGTGTTTGGTGTCAGTATCAGGTTAGGTTTATTGTTAGGGTTCAGGTTAGCGTTTGAGTTAGTGTTAGGGTTTGAATTCGTGTTAGGTTTAGGGTTAGTGTTCACCTTAGTGTTAGGGTTAGTTTTATGGGTAGGGTTGGGTTCTGGTTCGGTTTAGGTCTAGGGTTCTGTTTAGGGGTAGGGTTCCAATTCGTGTTCATGTTAGGGTTAGGATTAGGGTTATTGTGAGGTTTAGGCTTAGCTTTATTTTGAGGTTTGCCTTCTGATTAGGGTAAGGTTTAAGTTTCGGGTCAGGATAAGATTAGGTTTATGTTTAGCGTTGGATTAGGCTTCCGGTTAGGGTTAAATTTGGAGCCCTGTTTAGAGTTTTGTTTAGGGTTCGGCTTATGCTTAGGGTAGCTAAAAGGTTAGGGTTAGGTTGGGTTATGTTTACTGTTAGTGTTCATGTTAGGGTTAGGGTTATGTTTAGTCTTAGAGTTAGTGTTCAGATTAGGGTTAGGATTAGTGGTAGGGGTAGGGGTAGGGTTAGGCTTAGGGTTAGGGTTAAGGTTAGGGTTAGGTCTGGGTTATGTTTAGGGCTAGGGCTAGGATTAATGTTATGGTCATTCTTAGAGTTAGATGAGGTGGTTTGTGTTTCAGTTAAGGTTAGGTTTAGCAGTAAGGATATGATTAGGAATGGGCTGGTGTTTGTGTTAGGACAGGTTTAGGGCTACAGCAAGGGCTACGGATAGGGTTAGTGTTGGATTACATGTAGGGTTGTGGTGAGAACTAGGAGTAGGTGTAGTGATAGTGTTAGTGTTATGGCAAGAGTTTTCATTAGGGCTAGGTTTAAGGCTGAGTTTAGTTATTACATTTAGAGTTAGGTTTCTCTTTAGGTTTATAACTAGATTCATTTTTACGGTTTGGGATGGGGCAGGTTTTGATGTTAGGGCTAGGTGTATGATTAGGGTTAGGTCTGACGTTAGTGTCGTGTGTGCCTTAGGGTGGGGACAATGGAAAGTGTAGGAATAGGCGTAGGGTTTTTGTTTGGGTTAACACTAGGGTTAGAGTTAGGGTTATGCTAGTGTTAGGGTTACTGTTAGGGCTAGGGCTAGGACTAGGTTTTAAGTTACGGTTAGAGTTGGCTTAGGGTTACAGTTACAGTTGGTGTGTATATGATTAAGGTTAGGGTTGGGGGGAGTTTTAGTGCTTGGGGTAGGTTTAGGGTTAGAGCTAAAGTTGGGTTAGGGTTCATGATACAAACCCCAACCCTAGCCCTAAAACTAATGTTAACATTAATCCGAATGTGAAGCCTAATTCTCACCAAAGCCCTAACCCTAACCCTAACCCTAACCCTAACCATAACCATAACCTTAGACATAACCTTATCCCTAACCCTAACCCTAAATCTAAACCTACAATTACCTTTACACTAAACCTACAGTTACCACTAACCCTATACCTGACCCTTACAACAACACAACTCCAACCCAAACACTAACATTAACAATAACAATAATTCAAGAATTAGCACTAAGCCTAAGCCTATCCCTATCCCTAACACTAACCCTAGTCCTAGACTTAACCCTAACCCTGGCACTAGCCTTAGCCCTAAACCTAGCCCAAACTGTAACCCTAATCCTAACCCTTGCCCTAGATCTAGCCCTAACCCAACCTACAGCTGAAACTAATCTTAGCCCTAGCCCTAAAACCTAGACCTTACACTAGCCATAACCCTAACTCTATGTCTAAATGTAGCCTTTGCCCAAATCTTAACCCTAACTTTAACACTATGCTAACTCTAGTACACTAACTCTAAACGTTAAGGCTAACACTAAACTTAAATTTAATCCTAACAATAACCCTAACACTAATACAACCCTAGCCCTAACCCTAAACCTAACCCTCACCGTAACTCTAACCCAAACATTATCCTTATCCCTAATCTTAAATCCAAGCCTAACGCAACCCTAACCCCAACCCTACCCCTCCTTCTCTCTATAAAACTAACTCTAACCATAACCAAAACCTAACCCTAACCCTATCCTTAAAAGTGGGAACAGGTTTGTATAGGACAGGGAATCCAGAGTAGAGCTGAGCCAAATCATGTCTAACACCCATTCCTGGAAATAAACTCATACCCCATCTCCATTCCCTCCAGCTAGTAAGGATCACATAATACCTAAAATACATTTGGCACAGATTGCTGTTTGGAATCCTAAGCCAAAACAGTACACAAACCCTAATCTGAACCCTAAGCCTAACATTAACCCTAACCCTAACCTTAACCTGAACCCTAATCCTAACCCTAAACTGAACGTAGCCTTAACCCCAACCCTACCCCTCCTTCTCTCCATAAACAAACTCTAACCCTACACAAACCCTAACCCTAACCCTAATCCAATCCGAAGCCTAAGCCTAACCCTACCCCTAACACTAATCATATGCAGAACCCTAACGCTAACACAAACACTAATATTAACCATAACACTAAGACTAGACATCACCCACACCTAACATTACCCCTAACTTTAACCCTAAACCTAACCCTAACGGTGACCTTATCCCTACCCCTACTCTTAACCCAAACACTTAGCCTAAGCCTACCCAAAGCCCTAACCCTAATCCTACTGTAATGTTACCCATAGCCTTAAAATAACACTTAACATAGACCTAATGTTAGCCCTAACCCTAAACCTGGCTCTAGCCCAAACCCTATCCCTAACCTTAACCCTAAACCTAACACAAACCCTAGCCCTACCATAACCATATCCCTAAGCCAACACTTACCACTACCCCAGAACCTAGTCATAGCCCTAAACCTAACCCTAACACTAACACTTAGTCTAACCCAACCGTAACTCTAACCGTAATCTTGGACAGACTCCTAACACAAACTCTTTCCTTAACCCTAAGCCTATTCCTAACCCTAAGCCAAACCTAAACACTAAACATAAGGGTAACCTTAACACTAAACCTACTCTTAAACCTAACCTTAACCCTAATATCAGCCCTAAGCCTAACCAAATTGCTAAGTCTAACACTAGGTTTAACCAAAATGCTAGCACTACACATAACACTAACGCTAAAGCTAGCACTAACCATAAACCTAAACCTAGCACTAGATTTAACCCTACACCTAACCGTAGCACTGCACACAAGCCCTAACCCTAACACAAATCCAAGCCCCAGACCTGACCCTAAACTTAGCCCCAGACATGACCATATCCATAACTCTAACCCTAGCTCTAGGCCAAATTCTAAACCTAACCATAACTATAGACCTAGGTTTAGCCCTAATGATAACCCTAGCCCTTTCCATAACCCTGGCCCTAACGTTAACTCTAACACTATCACTATCCCTAAACTTAGTATTAACACTAAGGCTAACCATAACCATAGCCCTAAACACAACAATAGCCCTAGTCCTAACCCTAACACTAAGCATAGACATAAGACTAGCCTTAACACAAACCCTAGCCCTAAACAAAACACTAAGCTTAACTATAACTCTAACGCAACACTAACCTTAACCGTAGATCTAAAACAACCCCTAACCCAAACCCTTCTACTAACCCACCTTAACCCTCGTCCTAAACCTATCCATAAATCTAGGCCTATTATCAGCCCTAACCTAGCCTTGCCCTAACCTGAACTCTAGCCCTAATGCTAACTCTAACACTAAACCTACCCCTAACTCTCACCATAACCCTAACCCTAACCCTGACCCTAACCCTAAGCCAAACACTAACCTAAGACCTACACTTACTACTACCCCACCCCTAAACCTAACCCAACACTAACCCTAACCCTACCCCTAACCTTAACCAAACCTAACTCTAACTTGAACCCTAACCCTAATGTGAACCTTAATTCTCACCCTAGCTCTAGGTCTAACCTTATCTTTAACCCTAACCCTTCCCCTACACCAACCCCTTCCCTAAACCTAAACCTAACCAAACACCTACCACTACCCCAACAATATCCGTAACACCAAGCATAACCCAACCCTAATGCTAACTCTAACACTAATCTTACCCCAAGTTCTAATCCTATCCATGGCCCTAGTTCTAACACTAAATATAACACTAGTCATAACTCTAAACCTAACCCTGTCCCTAGCCCTAACATTAACCATTACACGAACCCTAACCCTAACCCAAAACCTAACCATAACCATAACCCTAATCCAACCTCACCCCTATCCTTACGCCTACCTCTAATCTTAAAACTTATGCTAACTGTAACTGTACCATTTTATGTAACCCTAAACCTAACCCTAACCTTACCGCTGTGACGAACCCTAAACAAATGCGTAGCTCTAAACCTAACCATAGCCATAAACCTAAAACTAACACTAAACCTAGCCCTAACACTCGCCATAGCCATAAACCTAACCCTAACACTAACCCTAACCCTAACCATAACCCTTACCCTAAACCTAAATCTACTTCTAACCATAACGCTAACTCTAACCTTGACCCAAGTTTTGAACTAACCCTAGCCTTAAACCCAACCCCAACCCTAACCCTAATCCTTGTCCTCACCTGACCCATAACACTGTCCCTAGCCTTAACACTAACCCTAATGTTATCCATAATCCTAAAACGAGCCCCAGCCCTAGACCAAACTTTAACTGTAACCCTAACCCTAAATCTGGGCCTAAAACTTAGCCCAACCCCGATCACTAACACTAATGCAGCCCTATGCCTTGTCCTAAATCTGACACTAAACTTAACAGTAAAACTGAAGCTAACCCTAGTCTAAGCCCTAGACCAAGCCTTAGCCATGAACTTAACCACAGCCCTAACTCTAGCCCTAGCCCTAATGTTAATCTTAATGTAATTCCCACAGCTAACTGTATCACTACCCCTAACCTTAACTGTAACCCTAACCCTATCCCTAAAACACTTTTTATCCAGACCCTAAGACTTAAGGTAACACCAACCCTAACACTAACTCAACCCTAAACCCAAACCTAACTGTAACCCTAACCCTAACTTAAGCCTAACAATAACCCAATCCCTAGTGATAACACTAACACTAATCTTAAGCATAATCATAACCCTAAACCTACACCTACACCTAACCGTAACCCTATGCCTAACTGTAACCATAACCCTAAATCTTAGCTAACTCCTACCCCTAAGTCTAACCCTCACCCTAACTCTAACGCTAACCCTAACACTACCCATACGGCTACACCTGATACTACCCTGAACCTTAACATTAACTCTTTAATCCAACCACAAATCTAATCCCAAAACTAATCCTAGCATTAACCCTAACCCAAACCCTTGCTCTAAACCTAGCACTAACCCTAACCCTAGCCCTAACCCTAAAGCCAGCCATAGACCCAGCCTTAACCCTAACCCTAAACCTAAGACAAACCCAAACCCTAACCATAATTTTAGCCCAGACCTACCCCTAACCATAAACCTACACTTAACCCTAACTGTGGCTCTAGACCCTAGTGCCAACTCTAATACTAGCCGTAAACCTAAATCTAACCCTAACCCTAAAAGTAACCATAACCCAATCCCTACAACTACCACTGACCTTAACCCGAACACTAACCCTAAACCTATCCCTACACCTACTCCTCCCCTAACCATAACCTTAATCGAAACCCTAGCCCCTCCATAACCATAGGCCAAACTCGAATGCAACCCTAACCCCAACCCTTCCAATAACCATAAAACTAACCCTAACCCTAAACCAAACGTAACCCCAACTCCATCCCTAATAATAACACTATTCCTAACACTAGCTATAATCCTATCCTTGGCCCCAGCCCTAACCCTAAACCTAGCCCTAGCCCTAAACTTACCCCTAACCCTAACACTAACATTAGCCCTACCACTATCCCTACAAGTACCGCTCTGCTAAACCTAACCTTAAGCCAAGATTAACACTAACCTTAACCCCAGTCTCAGCACTAACACAAACCCTAACCCTAAGCCTATCTCTACCCATACACCTACACCTCCCCTAATCCTAATCCAAACCCTAAGCTTAAACCTAACCCTAACGCAAGCTTAACCCCAAACATGACCCTAACGTTAACCATAAAACTAACATTAACTCTGTACCAAACCTAACCTTAACCCTAAACCTTACCCTAACACTAATCCAAGTCTTGCACCTACACCTACTAAGTCTAAACCTAACCCTAATTCAAACCGACCGCTAACCACCCCACCCCTACCCTTACCCCTAAACCTAATGCGAACTCTAACTCAGCTCTACCCCTAACGCTACCCCTAACGTTAACCCTAACCCATTCGTACCCATTCCTTAATCCTAGCCATAGCCCTAAACATAAAACTAACAACAGCCCTAGCCCTAAACCTGACCTAGCACTAACCCTAGCCCTAAACCTAACACTAAACCTAGCACTAACCATAGTCCTACCTTAACCATTGCACTAACACTCCATCGCCACCCTGAGCCCTCTCACACTAACCCAACCCTAACCCAAGCCTAACCCTAAACCTAACCCTAACCCTAACACTATCGCTCACAGTAACCATAACCCTAGCCATAACCCTAACCCAAGCTCTAACCCCATCTGTAATGTTAACGTTAACCATTGCCCTAGACATAACACTAAACCAGCCCTACACATGAAATTAACCATAGTCCTAGTCCTAAACCTAAACACAGGCATAGCCTTAGCCCTAAATCTAGACCTATCCTTAACTCTAGCCATGGCCCTAACCTTAACCCTAACATTAACATTATCTATAACCCTAGCACAAACACTAATGCTAACCCTGAACCTAACCAAACAGTAAAAAGCCATCTCAATTCCCCATTATAAACCCATCACCATAGCCCTAACACTAACCTTACCCTTAACCCTAAAACTAGCCCTAACGGTGACGCTGCACTACACCTAACCATAAACCAAATCCTTACCCTACTATAACTCCAAATCTTACCTTAATTCTAGCGCTAGCCCTACCCTCACGCTAGTGCTAGTCCTAACACTAACCCTAACACTAAACTTAACTCTATCCCTAGCCCTAGCCCTACCTTTAAGACTAAAACTAGTCCTAACCCTAACACAAACCCTAACACTACCCTATGTCAAACTCTACCCTTACACCTGACTATAACCCTAACCATATCCCTAACCCTAACCCTCAACGCTAGCCCTAACCCAACACAAATCCTAGCTCTAGATGTGACCCTAAACTTAGCCCTAACCCTAGCTATAACTCGAACCCTAACACTAACCCTAGCTCTAACCCAAACACTAACCCTAATCATATATCTAGACCTAGTTCTAGCACTAACGCTAACCCTAACCCTGTACATAGCCCTGGCTCTAACAGTAACTCTAACACTAGCCCTATCACTAACCCTAACCCTAAAACTACTCCTAAACCTAATCCTAAACCATCTCTAACCCCAATCCTACCCATTCCCCTAAGCCTAACATTAACCCTAACTCTAACTCAGCTCTAGGCTAACCTTGACCCCAACACTTATCCTAGACTAAGCCACAGCCCTAACCTTAGTTTCATCACTAACACTACCTGTAACTCTGTCCCTAACAAAAACCGAGCCCCAGCAATTGCCCTAGCCCTGCCCCTAAACTAAACTTACCTCTAACAATAACTCTACCGTTAAAAGTAAACTTAACCCTAGCTCTAGGACTAACTCTAAACCTAAAACTTATCCTAACTCTAATTCTAGCTCTAGGCCTAACCCTAACCCTAGCCTAGAGGTGACCCTAATGCTAACACTAACCATCACCCACCACTAATCATAACCCAACACTAACCCTAACCCTAATGTTAACTCTGCCTTAATCCTAGCCCTAACCCTAATGCCAACACTAACCCAAGTCCAAACCCTAACTCTAACCCTAGTCCTAATCCTACTCCTAACCATGATACTAGCCCTAAACCTGACACTAACCCTAAGTCTATACATAACCCAAACTCTAACCCAAAATTAACCCTAACCTACCACTAACCTTAGCTGTAGCCCTAAAATTGCCCCTACCCATAATGCTAAGCATAACCCTAATCCTAGCTCTATACTTAACCCTACTCTTAATGCTAGGCCCAACTCTAGCCCTCAGCATAATCCTAGCCCTAAGCCTAACTCTAGTCCTAATGGTAACTCTCAGCTACAACCAGCCCTAACACTCATCGTAACGTTAACCCGAACCCAACCGTCACCCTACCCCTAAGCCTACCACTCCTCTAACTCTAACCCTAACCCAACTCTTACCACTCTACTAGCCCTAATCCTAACCTAACCCTTACCCTACCCTTACCCCTACCCTTAACTGAAAACCGAAACAATCCCTAACCATAACCATAACATTAATCCTAAACCTGGCCTTTATCCTAAGCATAGCCCTAGCCCTAACACTATCCCTAACTTAGTCGTAACCCTAATGATAGCCCTAGCTCTAGCTCTAGTCCTAACCCTAGCCCCAAACTAACCCAAACCCTACAGTAATCCGAACCCTAGCCCTAACCCTAACCATAAACCGATTTCCAGCCCTAGTCCTAATCCTAACTGTAGCACTAACTCTAGACCTAATCCTAACTGCAGCTATAAACCTAACCCAAACCTTAAGCTTAAACCTAAGGCTAATCCAAGGCCTAAACCCAGCCCTTACCCTAACCCTTGTCTTAAGAGTAACCTTAACGCTAGACCTCCCCGTAAATCTAGCACTAAATCTAAACCTAACACACCCATAACCTTAACCATAACCATAGATCGAACCCTAACCCTAGCCCTAACCTTAACCATACCCTAAACCTAGCTGTAACTCTAACCCTTCCCCTAAACATAAACCTAAAAGTAGCTCTAGTACTAACCCTAAACCTAACCCTGACCCTAAACCTAGCCATAGACCTAAGGCTAACCCAAACCCTAGACAGAGACCTGAGCCTAATCCAAGACCTACCTCTAACCAAAACCGTAATTATAACCATAAAACTAACCATAACCTTAGTCATAGGCTTAACTTCTACCCTAGCCGTAGATCTGACCCTAACCACAACTCTAACCCTAACTCTAACCCAACAGTAGCCCTAACCCTAATGCTAACCATGACCTAATCATAGCCCTAGCCCTAACCCCAACACAAGCCCTAGTCCTAACCCTAACCCTAACCACAGATATAAATCTAGCTCTAAACCTAAGCCTAACCCTAAACATAGCCTTAACCCTAACCCTTACCCTAACCCTAAGCCTAACATTAACCCATACTCTAACCCTAACAGTAACCCTAGACCTAGCCCTAAAACTAACACTAATCCTAGCCTTATCCCTAGACCTAGTGCTAACCTTAACCCTATGCCTAACACTAACCTTAACACTAATGCTAACCCTAACCCTAAGCCTAAATCTAGCCATAACCCTAGCCCTAGCCTTAACCTTAATGCTAATACTAACAGTAGCCCTAACCCAAACCCTAACCCTACCCCAACCATAACCCTAACTCTAACCCAACTCTAACCTTACCCCTAACTCTATCACTATTCCTACCCGTCACCTTAACACTTACCTTATTTTTCCCCCAAAACCACAGTAGATAGTTGGATGTTATAGCTGCACATCCTTCTTGTTGCTGTATATGGGATGCGGCCTCAGCATGGCCAGAAATGCGGTATGTCATTGTGCAACTGGGATACAAAGCTGGGTCGCCAACAGCGGATCCTGTGCACTTAACTGCTAAGCCATGGGGCCGGACTCACGATTACCCTAAATATAAAACTAACCTTACACATAAACCTAAAGTTAACCCTAACCCTACCCATAACCCAAACTCTAACGCACGCAACTTTAAACCTAACACTAACCCTAATCCTAGCCATAGACATAAGCCTAAAACCAGCCCCAGCCCTAGCCCTAACCAGCATCCTAGCACTAAACCTAGCCCTAACGCTAACCATAGCCATAAACCTAACTGAACTCTAACCCTAAACCTAAACTTAGCTCTAACCCTAGACCTAAACCTAAGCCTTTCCTAAAACCTAATCCTAATGCTAACCATACACCTGACCCTCACCCAAACACTAAACCTATCCCAAGCATAACCCTAACCCTAACCCTAGCCCTAGCCCTAAGCCTAGCCCTAAGACAAACCAGAACTCTGTTCCTAACCCAACCCCAAGCCTTAACAGTAACCCTATCCCCAACCCCAACCAAATCCGCTACCCATATCCCAAACCTAAGCCTAAAACAACCCTAAGCCTAAACCTAGGCCTATGCCAAATCCTAACCTTAAGTGTAACGTTAACCTTAACACTTGTCCTAGACCTAATTCTAACCCAGCCCTAAACCGGACCCTTACACTAGCCCTAAGACTAACCCTAACCACAGACTATCACTAGCCCTAAGTCTAACCCCAGTCCTAACCCGAGCCCTGGCCCTACCCCTAACCTTATACCTAACCGTAGCCACAATACTAATGCTAATCCTAACCCTAACCATGACCCTAAACCGATCTCTCCTATTCCCAACTAATAGCCCAACCGTTAAGCCTAAACCTAACAGTACCCCTGTCACTAAGTCTAACACAAACCCTGACCCTAAAACGAACCGTGATCCTAGCCATAGCCCTAACCATAACGCTAGACCTAGACATAACTCTAACCCTAACAGTAGACCTAACCTGAACCATGGCACTAACCCTAATGCTCAGTCTAGCCCTAGCCATAACACTGACACTAAACCGAACTGTAGCACAAAACCAACACCTACCACTATGTGTAACCCTAACCCTAAACAAAGTATTAATCCTAATGCTAACCCAAATCCTATCCAAAAACCTAACCCTAAGCCTAGCCCTAGCGCTATCACTAACATAACCTTAAAGCTAACACTGATCCTAACCCTAATCTGTAACCTAACTCTAAGCATAGCGCAGACTTAATCCTAATCCTGACTTTAACCTTCACTCTAACCCTAAAACTGACCCTAACCCATAAGCCTAACCCTAAACCTCACCGAATCAGAACCCAAACACAAACCCAAACCCTTATCCGAACACAAACCTGAATCTGAACACTAACAAGAACCCTAACCTTGACCCCAACACTAAGACTAACCCTAAACATAAACTTAACCTTAACCATAGCCCTCAACCTAACTCTAACCCTAGCCCTAATTCTAGCCCTATACCTAGACCTAGACCAAGCCCTAACCATAACTGTAAAGCTAAGGCTGACCCTAGCCAGAACACTAGGCCTAGCCTTAGCTCTAGACCTAACACTAGCCCTAGACTAGCCCTAACTCTAAGTCTAGAGCTAACAGTAGCCCTAGCCCTAAACCTAGCACTAAACCTAATCCTAATCCTAGCCCTGGACATAACCCCAGCCATAACCCTTACCCTAACCCTAACCATAACACTAAACTTAACCATAAGCCTTGCCCTAGTACTAACCCTAACTCTAACCCTCACCCTCACCCTAACTCTAACCCTAACCCTAACACTAACCCTAGCCCTAAACCTAACACTAAACCTAACCCAAATCATAGCCCTAACCCACACCCTAGACCTATCCATAACCCTGGCAATAACCCTAAACCTAGCCCTCACCCTAGCCTTAACCCTAAACCTAAACATAACCCTAGACCTAATCCTACCTGCAAGCATAACCTTAGCCATAACCCTAACCCTATCCCTAGGGTTAATAAGCCTAGTGCTAAACCTAACCCTAGCCTTAGACCCAGCCCTAGCCCTAGCCCTAACCCTAGCCCTATCCCTAACCTTAACCCTAACCAAAACTCTAAAGCTAATGCCAACACTAACCCTAACCCACACACAATTGGTTTGATTTCAACATATGTGAAAGTTGTCACACACAATAGGTGTGGTGTCATACATAAAAATGTGAATTATGTCACAAAAAAGGTGAATGGTGTCACACACATCAATGGGTGTGTTTTCACACACAAATGTGAGTCTTGTCACACATACACCATTGGTGTGATGTCACACACACATTGAGTGATGTCAGACACCAATGTGTGTGAAGACACACACCAACCTGGTGAAGTCACAGACAATAAGGGTGGTGCCTCTCAGGAAAATGAGTGTGAATTCACATATAATGAGAGTTACACAATACACACATGTGGGATTTAAGTCAGAGTAAAATGTGAGAGATTTCACAGATACCTAGGTTGTATTTCGTACATAAGAGTAGATGTCACATCACACTGAACAATATGACTGCCGTCACATGCAATGGGAGTGTTATCACACAATTTGTGAGATGTGACTGGCTATCCTAGTGTTACCACAATTAAGGTTTGTGATGTCCAAAAAAGGGAGTGATGTCACACATAACAATTGCAGTGATGTCGCACACAAAATGTGAATGATGTCGCAAGCACAACGTTGGAGTGATGTCAAACACACTATCAGAGTGATGCCACACTCAATTGGTGTGATGTCATACATAATACTGGGAGTGACAACAACATAACAACAGTTGGGATATCATATCCTAATTAAGGTTGGTGTCACACACAATTGATGTGATGTGACACAAGATGAGGATGTTGTCACACACAAAAAGTGGTGTGGTGTCACACATAACCGTGTGTCATGTCACGCATAACGATGGGAGTGGTATCCCATGCACACAGTGGGATTGATGTCACACTATAAAAGGTGAGTTGTGTCGAAAGGGACACGACAATGTCACACATAGCAGTGAGAGTGTTGTCACACAATTCATATGATGTCACACAAAATGTGAGTGATGTCACACAGAAACAGGTGAGTAATACAGCAGAGGACTCGTGATTGACATCACACGTGTGTCAATGATGTCACACTATTGGTGTGATGTCATAAAAACAACACGAATGTTGTCTCAAATAACAGAGAGATTTCACTCCAAATATATGAGTGAAGTCACAGAAACACCATGAGAGTGATGGCACAAGAGTAGTAGAGTGATGTCCTCAAGAATTAGTGTGACGTCACACAGAATATTAGGAGTAACATCACACGTAACAGTAGCGATTTCATATGCCAAATTGCATTCATGTCACACACAATTGGTGTGATGTCAACATCTGAGAATGTTGTCACGCTCATAATAGGTGTGATATCATACATAAAAAAGTGTGTTGTCTTATGTCACAAAAAAGTGAATGGTGTCAAACATAACATTGGGTATGTTTTCAATCACAAATGTGAGCCCTGTCACAAGTACACCATTGGTGTGATGTCAGACACAAAATGTGTGTGAAGGCTCACACCGATGTCACAGACAACGGGAGTGGTGTGTCTAAGGAAAATGAGTGAATATTCACACATAACAATGAGAGTTACACAAAACACACCAGTGCAATATGTCAGAGTAAAATGTGAGATTTCACAGAATCCTGGAAGTGACCTCATACATAACAGGGGGTGTCACATCACAGTTAAGAATATGAATGTCATCACACACAATGGGAGTGATATTACACAATTTGAGAGATGTGACCGTCTATCCTATTGTTAGCACACTCATGTTGTGTGATGTCCCATATAACAATTGGAATGATGTCAGACACAAAATGTGAACCACGTCACACTCAATTGGAATGATATCAACACTATCAGAGTGATGCCACACTCAATTGGTATGATGTCATTCATAATACTGGGAGTGACACCACACATAATAATGGTTGATATATCATACGGGAATTAAGGTTAATGTCACACACAAATGTTGTGGTGTGACACACAATGAGGATGTTGTCACACAAACAATTGATGTGATGTCACCAAGAAGCATGTGGTCACGCGATTCAAAATAGTGGGAGTGATATCACATGCACACAATGGGAGTGATGTCACCCTTTAAAATGTGAATTATGTCACTAGGGACATGTCACTGATGTCACATATAGCGGATGTAATGTCACATTATTGATGTGATGTCACACATAATGAGACTGAGGTCACACATAAACATGTGAGTAATATCACAAAGGACATGTGACTGATGTCACACATATGTGGGAGTGATGTCACACTATTGGTCTGATGTCATACAACACAACAAATGTGATATCACACATAACAGAAAGATGTCACCCAAAATATATGAGTGAAGTCACAGAAACACCATGGGAGTGATGTCACAACAGTAGTAGAGTGATGTCCTCGAGAATTAATGTGACATCACACAAAATATTGGGAGTGACATAACACTAAACAATAGCCATTTCATATGGTAAATTCGAGTGATGTCACACACAATCGGTGTGATGTCAACATATGTGAATGTTGTCACACACACACAATAGGTGTGATGTCATACATAAAAATGTGAATTATGTCACAAAAATGTGAATGTTGTCAGACATATCAATGTGTGTGTTTTCACACACAAATGTGAACACTATCACACATACACCATTGGAGTGATGTCATACAGATATTGAGTGAGGTCAGACACACAAAGTGTGTGAAAGCACACACCAAGCTGGTGCTGTCATGGACATTTGGAGTGGTATTTATAAGGAAAATGAGTGTGAATTCATACATAACAATGACAGTTACATAAAACACACAATAGGGATATAAGTCAGAGTAAAATGTGTGAGACTTCACAGAAATCTGGGAGTGATTTCATACAAAATTGTGGATATCATATCAAAGTTAACAATATGACTGCCCTCACACAACTGCAGTGATATCACACAATTTGAGAGATGTGACAGGCTAACCTAGTTTTATCCTACTCAAAGTGTGTGATGTCCCAAAATGGGTGTGATGTCACACATAACGATGGGAGTGATGTCAGACACAAAATGTTAGCCATGTAACACACCGTTGGAGTGATGTCAAACTCTATCAGAGTGATGCCACACTCAATTGTTGTGATGTCATACATAATACTGGGAGTGACACCACACATACTAATGGTTTGATATCATATGACAAGGTTGATGTCACTTACCATTGATGAGATGTGACACGCAAGGAGGATGTTGTCACACATAAAAGGGGTATGATGTCACCCATAAACAAGTGTGTCACATGACGCATAACATCGGGTGCGATATCACATGAACACAATGGGTGTGATGTTACAAGTTACATGTCACTGATGTCACAGATAGCAGTGGGAGTGGTGTCACACATAAATATATGAGTAATTTTACTAAGGACACATGACTGATATCACAAATATGCTGTTAATAGTCTACACTCAGTTTTCTATCCAATGTATTGAAAGAGCACTTCTGCTGAACTCAGCTTGCCAATAGCTGTAGGGAACATACTCTAATGCGACATTTTATACTTTTCACTACAACTGGTACAGCTTATCTGTAACATCCATTCAATGAAAGTACAGTGTGAAGAAAAACTCCTTTTTTTATCTCTTTATGATCGTCTTGAAAAGTCCCTTTTCAAAGGTTGCAGTGTGCATGTTTCATGCAGGCTTTCTCTTACATGGAACGAAAGAATGTGCTTGTTGAGCTTGGTTTGCCAGTAGCTGTTAGGGAGCATCTTCCTATGAAAGGGCTTAAACTTTCCACTACACAAGGAAGAGAATATCTCCAATATCCATTTGTGAAAAGCACAGTGTGGAGAAAAACTCTTGCTTGTACCCGTTTAGCATCTGCACTGAAAAGTACTTTTTCAAACATTGCAGCTCACGACATTTACTCAGGCTCTCTCTCACAATATAGGAGAGATTGTTCTTACTGAGCAAGGTTGCCATTAGCTGTAAGTAAGATCTTCCCATGACAGCTTTGATCCATTTCACTACTGCTGGGAGAAAGTACCTATAACATCCATTGAAATAACATACACGGTGGAAAAACACTCATTTTAGTTGTTGAGGATCATCTTGATGAGTGAACTTTTCAATCATTGATCTTCATGGCCTGCAATCAGGCTTTCCCTCAAATATAATGAAAGAACACCCGTTCTGAACCCAACAGGCCTGTAGCTGTAAGTCAGCTCTTCCTTGGAGGGCTTTTAAACTTGTCACTACAGCTGGGAGAAAGTATCTGTAACATCCATAAAATGAAAGTCAAGTGTGCAGAAAATCTCTGGCTGGTATGTCTATAGGATCCTCCTGCAAATTGCCTTTTCCATCATTGTAGTTAACGACCGTCACTCTGGCTCTCTCTCCTATGTAATGCAAGAAACTACTTGCTGAACTCAGCTGGCAAGGACTTTTAAGCAGGATCCTCCTCTGAGAGCTTGTAAACTTGCACTGCAGCTGCAAGAGAGTATCTGTAACATACATTTCATGTAAGTTATCTGTGGAGGAAAACACTTCCTTTTAGCTTTTTAGGATCATATTGTAAAGTGCCTTTCATCTTTGCAGTTGATTGCATGCACTCAGGCTTCCTTCCTGATATAAAAGAAAACACCCCTGCTAAACCTACTTTGCCAATGGCTGTTGGGAACACCTTCCTAGGATAGTTTGCACTTTACACCACAGCTCGGAAAGAAGCTGTATCACATCCATTCAATGAAAGTACACCATGAAGAAAACCTCGTCTAGTAAATGTTTATGCTCATGTTCTTAAGTGGCTTTAACTACACTGCAGTTCAATCTGTATTCATGGTCTCGCTAGCATATCATGATGACCATTATTGCTTATCACAGCTTGCCAGTATCTGATAGTAACATCTTCATATGAGAGGATTTAAAATTTCAGTAACCCTGGGAGAGTGTATCTATAACATCCATAAAACGAAAGTCCAGTATCTATAAAATTTCTTGCTTCTATCTGTATACGACTATCCTGATAATTGCCTTTATCAACATTGCAGTTAACCACCTTCAATCAGGAATTCTTCCCCATGTAAAGCAAGAAAGTTCTTGCTGACCTCTTCTTCCAAGTACTTTACAGGAGGATCTGCCTCTGAGAGCTTTTAGACTTTCCACTGCAGTGGGGCGAGTATTACTCTAACATCCATTCCATGAACCTACTCTGTGGTGAGAAACTCTTAAAGTTAACATTTTAGGATATATTAAAGTGTCTTTACCTCTTTGTCGCTCATTGCCTGCACTGAGGCTCTTCCCAACTAAAAGACAACTCACCACTGCTCAAACAAGTTTGAAAGTAGCTGTTAGGAACAACGTCCTATGACAGATTTCCAAATATCACTATAGGTGGTGCAGATGATCATTATCATCCATTCAATAAAAGTTGACTGTTCAGAGCAAGTCCTGCTTGTAGGTGTTTAGGATCATCTTGAGAAGAGTCTTTTAATTACTGCAGTTCAATCTGCATTCGGGGTCTGAGTAGCATATTATGATGAACACTATTGATTAACACAGGTGGCCAATATCATAGGTTACATCTTCATATGAGGGGTTTTTCAGTTTCACTGCAGCTAGAGGACAGTATCTATAACATCCATAAAATGAAAGTCACGTGTGGAGAAAATCTCATCCTTGCATCTATATATAATCTTCTTGCAAATTGCCTTTTCTCTCTTTGCAGTTAACGACCTTCACTCAGGCTCTCTCTCCCAAGACATGCAAGAAAATATTTGCTGAACTCACCATACAAGTATCTCTGAGGAGGATTTTCCTCTGAGATCTATTAAACATTTCACTGCATCTGGGAGAGAATATCTCCAACATCCATTCCGTGAACATACTCTGTGCAGAAAAAGTCATCCTTTTAGGTAGTAGGATCATATGGCAAATTGTCTTTTCCTCTTTGCTGTTCATTGCCTGCAATGATGTTTCCTTCACTATATAGAGACAAAACACCACTGCTCAACCAATTTTGTCAGTAGCTGTAAGGAACCTCTTCGTATGAGAGATTTCAAAGTATTACTACAGGTTTTGCTGATTATATTTAACATCCATTCCATTCAAGTTGAATCTTCAGAGAAACTCCTGATAGTAGCTGTTTAGGATCATCTTGAGAAGAGATATTTAATACACTAGAGTTCAATCCACGTTCAGGCTCTCATGAATATATCATGACAAACATTATAGCATAACACATGTGGCCTATATCTGTAAGTAGCATCTTCATCTGAGATGTTTTAAAATTTCGGTACAGCTGGGATAGGGTATCTATAACATCCATAAAATGAAAGTGAAATATGCAGAAAATCTGTGGCTTGTCTCTTTATGGGATCAGCCTGCATATTGCCTTTAAATCACTGCAGTTAACGACCTTCGCTCAAGCTCTCTATCCCATGTAATGCAAGAAAGTGTTTCTTAACTCGCCTTGCAGGATCCTTAAGGACGATCTTCCTCTGAGAGCTTGTAAACTTTTCACTGCAGCTAGGAGAACCTATTAATTACATCCATTCCATGGAAGTACTCTGTGGAGGAAAACACTTGCTTTTAGCTTCTTTGGATCATATTGTCAATTGCATTCTCATCTTTGAATTTCATTGCCTGCCTTCAGGCTTCCTCCCCGATGTAAAGAAAAAACACCACTGCTAAACCTACTCTGCCAGTAGCGATTAGGAATACCTTCCCATGAGAGTATACACTTTTCACCACAGCTCAGAAAAAAGCTCTATCACATCCATTTAATGAAAGTACACCGTGAAGATAACTTCTGCTTATAACTGTTTAGGGTCATCTTCATAAGTGACTTCAAATACACTGCAATTCAATCTGCGTTCAGGGTCTCACTAGCATGTCATGACGAACACTATTGTTCAACACAGGTGACGAATATCTGTTAGTAACATCCTCATTGGAGAGGTTTTAAAATTTCAGTACGGCTGGGAGACAGTATATGTAACATCCATAAAATGAAATTCCACTTTGGAGACAATCTCTTGTTTATATCTGTGTAAGATTATCCTGAAAATTGCCTTTTACATCATTGCTGTTAACGACCTACACATAGGAATTCTCTCCTTGTAATGCCAGAAAGTCCTTGCTGAACTTGCTTGCAAGTATCTTTAAAGAGCACCTTCCTCTAAGAGCTTTTAAACTTTCCATTGTAGCTGGGAGAGAATATCTATAACATCCATTCCAGGAACATACTGTGTGGTGGAAAAGTCTTCCTTTTAGTTTTTTGGATCACATAGTAAAGTGCATTTTCCTCTTTGTAGTTCATGTCCTGCACTGAGGCTTCCTTCCCAGAGGAAAGACAAAATACCACTGCTCAACGAAGTTGACCAGTAACTCTTTGAAACACTCCTAGGAGAGCTTTCAAACTATCACTACATGTGGTGCAGATTATCATTATCCTACGTTCAATGAAAGCGGACTCTTCAGAGAAACTCTGCTTACAGCTGTTTGGGATCATCTTGAGAAGAGACTTGGACTACAATGCAGTTCAGTCTGCCTTCAGGTTCTCAGTAACGTATCATGATGAACACTATTGTTTATCACAGTTGGGCAATATCTGTAAGTAACATCTTCATATGAGTGGTTTTCAAATGTCAGTACAGCTGGCAAAGTGTCTCTATAGCATCCGTCAATTGAAATTCAGGTGTGGAGAAAATCTTTTGCGTGTATCTGTATAGGACTATTCTTAAAATTGCCTTTTCCAACATTGCAGTAAATAATCTTCATCCGTGCTCTTTCTCCCAAGTCAGGTAAAAAAGGTTTGCTGAACTCAGCCTGGAAGTATCTTTAAGGATGCTCTCCCTCTGAGAGCTTTTCAACTTTTCACTGCAGTGGGGAGCGAATATCAATAACATCCATTTCAGGAATGTACCCTGTGGAGAAAAATTCTTCCTTTTAGCTTTTTAGGATCATATGGTAAAGTGCCTTTTCCTCTTTGTCGTTCATTGCCTGCACTGAGCCTCCCTTCCCGATGGAAATACAAAACACTCCTGCTCAATGACCTTTGCCAGTAGCCATCAGAGCATTTTCTTAGGAGAGCGTTTGAACAATCACTACAGGTGGTGCAGATTATTGTTATGATCAACTCAAAGAAAGTTGACGCTTCAGAGAAACTACAGCTTGTGGCTGTTAAAGGTCATATTCAGAAGAGACTTTTAATAGACTGCAGTTCAAACTCTAGTCAGGGTCCCACTAGCATATCATGATGAACTATATTGTTTAAGACAGGTGGCCAATATATGAAAGTAACATCTTTATCTTAGAGGTTTTAAAATTTCAGTACTTCTGAAATAGAGTATCTATAACATCCATAATATGAAAGACAAGTTTGGTAAAAATCTCATTCGTGTATGTGTAGGTTCATCATGCAAACTGCCTTTTCTCTCATTGCATTTAATGGCCTTCACTCAGCTCTCTCTCCCAAGTAAAGCAAGAAAGCGTTTGTTGAACTCAGCTTGCAGAGTCCTTGAAGAATGATCTTCCTCTGAGAGCTTTTAAAATTTCCACTGCAGCTGGGAGAACTTATCTATAATATCCATTCCATGTAAGTACCATGTGGAGGAAAACGCTTTTAGCTTCATCAGATCATATTGTCAATTGCATTTTCATCTTTGCATTTCATTGCCTGCACTCACGTTTCCTCCCTGATTTAAAGAGAAAACACTACTGCTAAACCTACTCTGCCAGTAGCTGTTAGGAACACCTTCTTATGAGAGTTTCAACTTATCAACACACCTCGGAAAGAAGCTTTACCAAATCCATTCAATGAAAGTATACCGTGAAGAAGACCTCTTCTTGTACCTGCTTAGGATTATGTTCATGAATGACTTTAAAGGCACTGCAGTTCAGTCTGCATTTAGCATATCATTAGCATATCATAATGAACACTATTGCTTAACACAGGTTGCCAATATCTGTTAGTAACATCTTCATATGAGAGGTTTTAAATTTTCAGTACAGTTGGAGAGAGTATCTATAACATCCATGAAATGAGAGTTCAGTGTGGAAAAAATCTCTTGGTTGTATCTGTATAGTATTATCCTGAATATTGCCTTTTCCACCATTGCAGTTAACGACCTTCACTTATGAATTCTCTCCCAGGTAAGGCAAGAAAGATCTTGCTGAACTCATATGGCAAGTGGCTTTCAGCAGATCTGCCTCTGCGAGCTTTTAAACTTTCCACTGCAGCTGGGACAGAATATCTATATCATACATTCTACGTAAGTACTCTGTGGAGGAACATACATCATTTTAGCTTTTTAAGATCATCTTGCAAAGTGCCTTTTCATCTCTGCAGTTCACTGCCTGCACTCAGGCCTCCTCCCCAACGTAAAGACAAAACACCACTGTAAACCTATTTTGCCAGTTGCTGCTAGGAGCACATTCCTATGAGATGTTAAAATTGTCACCACAACCGGGCAAGAAACTCTATCACATCCATTCAACGAAAGTACTGTGTGAAGAATATCTTTACTTGTCGCTGTTTAGAATCATATTCATGAGTGACATTAAAAACATTGTAGTTCAGTCTACCTTCAGGGTCTCACTAGCATATCATTATCAACACTACTGTTTAACACAGGTTGCAAATATCTGTTAAGAATACCTTCATATGAGAGGTTTTAAAGTTTCAGTGCAGATGGGAGTATCTATAACATCCATAAAATGACTGTTCATTGTAGAGAAAATTTCTTGCTAATATCTGTATAGGACTATCCTGAAAATTTCCTTTGCATCCTTGCAGTGAACAACATTCACTTAGTAATTCTCTCCCTATTAAATGAAAGAAAGACCTTGCTGAACTCAGATTGCAAATAGCTTTCCGCAGGATCTGCCTCTGAGAACTTTTAAACTTTCCACCGCAGCTGGGACACAATATCTATAACATCCAGTAAATGAATGTATGCTGTGCAAAAAAGCTCTTCCCTCTAGATTTTTGGACGATGTGGTTCAGTAACTTATCCTCTTTGCCGTTCATTGCCTGCACTGAGGCTGTCTTCCGAATGGAATGACAAAACACCACTAAGCAACCAAGTTTGCCAGTAGTTTTCAGGATCATCTTACTAGGAGAGCTATCACTACAGGTGGTGCAGATTATCCTTACCATCCATTCGATGACAGTTGACTCTTCAGAGAAACTCCTTCTTGTTGCTGTTTAGGATCATCTTGAGAATTTGAATACACTGCAGTTCAAACTACATTCAGGGTCTCACTAGCGTATCATAACAAACACTTTTGTTTAACACAAGTACCCAATAAGTGTAAGTAACATCTTCATATGAGAGGTTTTAAAATTTCAGTACACCTGGGAGATACTATCTATAGCATCTGTAAAAGGAACGGTCAGTCTGGAGAAAAATTCTTGCTTGCATCTGTAGAGGGCTATCCTGAAAATTGCCTCTCCCAACATTGTTGTTAACGACATTTACTTAAGAATTTTCTCCCTGGGGCCTGCCCGGTGGCACAAACGGTTTCGTGTGCACACTCCACTTTGGTGTCCTGGGGTTTTCAGTTTCCCAATCCTGGGCACACACCAACACACTGCTTGCCAGGACATGCTGTGATGGAGTCCCATATAAAGTAGAGGAAGATGGGCACAGATGTTAGCTCAAGGCCAAACTTCCTCAGCAAAAAAGAGGAGAATCAGCATCGGATATTACCTCAGGGCTGATCTTCCTCACAAAAAAAAAAAAAAGAATTCTCTCCCATGTTATGCCAGCAAGTTCTTGCTCAATTCTGCTTGCAAGTACATTTAAGGAGCATCTACCCCTGAGAAATTTTAAACTTTCCACTGCAGCTGGTAGAGAATATGTATAGTATCCATCTAATGAACATACTCTGTGGAGAAAAACATTTCCATTTAGTTTTTGAGGGTCATAATGGAAAGTGTCTTTTCTTCCTTTTGGTTTGTTGCCTGCACTGAGGCTGCCTTCTCAATGGAAAGACAAAATACCACTGCTCAGGCACTTTTGCCAGTGAGAACTAAGGAAATAACATCGTGCCCTGTCTCTCTTCCTTCCAGCAAATGAGATCCGCCTTTCTTAACCAGGTTGGGGACATATTGTCATTTCAAGCCTTGAGAAGGAATATCACATTCCTTTGAGAAGGCAATTTCTGATCCCAGGTTCTAAGTTGAGCTCTAGGAACAAGTTAGTAATTAAATTTTAATGATTACTGGAACTTAGCTGAACTATGTATAACACCCATTGTTGGAAATAACTTCATGCCCACTATCTCTTCCTTCCATCTCGTAAAGATCAGAAAGCTAAAATAGGTATAAAACAGAATGCAGTTTCAGGCCTTGAGATCGAATGCCATATTCCTTTGAGAGGGCACTTTCTGACCCAGGCTTGTATGCAAATGTCTAGAAACGACTTTGTATAAGAGCAGCAATCATTAATACAGCTGGGCTAATCTATGGCTAACACCCATTTCTGGAAATATCATCATGCCCAATCTCTGTTCCTTCCAGCTCTGAAGGTTTACATTCTTAAAACAGGTTTTGAATATATTGCTGTTTCGAGACTTAGGAGGGAATATCACATTCCTTTGCGAAGGCAATTTCTCGTCCCAGCATGTAAGTAGATGTCCATGAACAAGTTAGTATATGAGTTGCAATCATCATTACAGCTGAGCTCATCTGTATAAAATACCCATCCCTGGAAGTATCTTTGTGCTCACTCACTCTTCCTTTCAGCTCGTGAGAATCACCTTCCTAAACCAGGTTTAGAACATAATGCTATTTTGGTCGTTGAGAGCAAATCTCACATTCCTCTGTGAAGACACTTACTGATAAATTCTTGTAAGTAGATGTCTAGGAACAAGTTTATATTGGAGCATCAATCAGTACTACAACTGAGTAAAATGATTTATAATAACCATTCCATGAAATAGCTTCATGTAAAAACTCTCTTCCTTCTAGCACTAAGCATCACTAAACTAAACCAGTTTTGGACCATATTGTCTTGTTGGGCCCTGAGAAGGATTCTCGCATTCCTTTGAGACTGCACTTTCTGATCCCAGAGTGGAAGTAGATGTCTAGGAACAAGTTTGTATATGAGTGGCATGCATTACTACAGCTGAGCTAACCTGTGTATGATACCCATTCCTGAAAATAACTTTGTGCCTCATCTCTCTTCCTTCCAACTCATAAGGATCACAAAGCTGAACCAGGTTTGGAACATATTACCATGTCACTCCTTGAGATGGAATCTCATATTTCTTTGAGAAGGCACATTCTGATCCTGTCCAGAATGTTGAAGTATAGGAATAAGTATGTATATGAGTGTTAATCATTACTAGATCTGAGCTCAACTGTCTATAACAACCATTCCTGGTAATACTTTTTGACTCATCTCTCCTTCTTCAATCTCATAAGGATCACAAATATAAACCAAGTTTCATGCATCATGCCATTTCAGGCCTTGAGAATGAATCTCACACTACTTTGAAGGCACTTTCTGATCCCTGCTTCTAAGTAGATGTCCAGGACAAGATTCCATATACGTAGCAATCGTTACTACAACTGAACTATTCTTTGAATAACACCCAATCCTGAAAATAACTTCATGCCCGATCTATCTTCCTTCCAGCTCGTAATGAAGACCTTCCTCAAGCAAGTTGGGAACATATTGCCATTTCAGACCTTGAGAAGAAATCTCACATTCCTTTGAGACAGCAGTTTCTGATCGCAGCCTGCACGTAGACATCTAGGATCAAGTTTTTATGTGAGTGGCAATCACTAATAGAGCTGTGCTTCTCTCTTCCTTCCATCTCGTAAGGATCACAAACCTAAATCAGCTTTCGAACATAATGCCATTTCAGGCCCTTGAGAACAAATCTCACACTTCTTTGAGAAAGCACTTTCTGATCCCGGCTTGTAAGTAAAAGTCTAGTAACAGGTTTCTAAATGCGTGGCGATCATTACTACAGCTGAGCTAAACTATGTATCAGAACCATTCCTCAAAATAACTTCCTACCCCATCTCTCTTCCTTCCAGCTCTAAAGGATTACGTTCCTAAGCAAGGTTTTAAATGTAATACCATGCCGGACCTTGAGAAGGAATCTCACGTTACCTTGAGAAGGAACTGTCTGATCCCAACTTCTAAGTAGATCCCTAGAAACAAATTTGTATATGAGTGGAATCATTACTACAACTGAGCTGAACTATGAATAACACCTATTCCTGAAATTAACTTTGTGCTGGTCTCTCTTCCTTCCAGATCATAAGGCCCACCTTCCTCAACGACGTTTGGAACATATTGCCATTTCCGGCCTTGAGAAGGAATCTCATATTCCTTTAAGAAGGCACTTTCTGATCACTGCTTCTAAGTGTAGGTCCAGGAACAAGCTTCTATATAAGTGGCAATCGTTATTACAAGTGAGCTATTCTATGAATAACATCAAATCCTGGAAAAAAACTTCATGCTCAATCTCTCTTACTTCCAGCTCGTAAGTACCACCTTCCTCGCCAAGTTTGGAACATATTGCTTCAGGCCTTCAGAAGGAATATCACATTCCTTTGAGAGGTCACTTTCTGATCCTGGGGTGATGTAGATGTCTAGGAACAAGTTTGTATATGAGTGGCAATTATTACTACACCTGAGTTAATCTATGTAGAAAACTCATTCATGGAAATGTCATTGTGCCCAATCTCTCTTCCTTCTTTCCAGTAAGGATCACAAACCTAAGCAGGTTGGGGACATATTGCGCTTTGGGGCCCTGAGGAGGAATGTCACATTCCTTTGTGAAGGACCTTTGTGTTCCCGACCTGTATGTAGATTTCTATGAACAAGTTTGCATATGAGTGGCAATCATGATGACAGGAGCTGAAGTATGTATAACAGCCATTCCCGGAAATAACCTCATGCCCAAACTCTCTTCATTCCGGCTCGTAAGGACCACCTTCATCAACCAGGTTTGGAACATAGTGCCCTCTCAGGCCTTTAGAAGGAATCTCACATTCTTTTGAGAACACACTCTCTGATACCAGCTTCTAAGCAGACATCTAGGAACAAGTTTGTATAGGCGTGACTGTCATTACTACAGCTGACAAACTTGGTATAACGCCCATTCCTGGAAATCACTTTGTGCCTAATTTCTCTTCCATCCATCTCGTAAGGATCACAAACCTAAACCTGATTTGGACCATAATGCCATTTCATTCCTTAAGAAGGAGTCTCACATTGCTTTCAGAAGGAATGTTCTGATCCTGTCTTATACGTAGATGTCTAGGAACAAGTTTGTATATGATCGGCAATCATTACTAGAGTTGAGGTGAACTTCACATAACACCCATTCCTGGAAGTAACTTTCTGCCTAATCTCTCTTCCTTCCATGTCGTAAAGATCACAAACCTAAACCAGATTTCGAAGATACTGTCATTTCTCACCTGGACAACAAAACTGACATTCCTTTGAGAAGCCTCTTTCTAATCATGGCTTCTAAGTAGATGTCTAAGAAAACGTTGCTGTATGAGTTTCAATCATTAGTAGAGGTGAGTTTTATTTTGTATAACACCCATTCCCGTTAATAACTTTGTGCCTTATCTCGCTTCCTTCAATCACGTAAGGATCACAACCCAAAACGAGGTTTGGTAAATAATGCCAATTTGGCCATTGAGAACGAATCTCACATTACTTTGAGTAGGCAATTTCTGATCCGGGCTTGTAAGTAAATGTTTAGGAGCAAGTTTGAATGTGAGTGGCAATCATTACTACAGCAGAGATAAAATATATATCACCTATTCTTGAAAATAACTTGGTGCCCAATCTCCCTTCCTTCCAGCTGCTACAGATCTCCTTCCAAAAGAAGGCTTGTAAACAGGGCCATGTAGGGCCTTGAGGCAGGATCACTCTCAAATGCCTTGGAGAACACAATTTCTTTTCCGGGTTTGAATGTAGACGGTATGAAACACCTTGGTATCTGAGAGGCATTCATTACTACAGCTGAATTGAACTATGTATTACAACCATTCCTGATAGTAACTTCATGCCCAATCTGTCTTCCTTCCAGCTCCCAAGGATCGCCATCCCAAAGCAGGTTTTGCACAGGGCCATGTAAGGTCTTGAGAGAGAATCTCACACATGCCTTAGAGAAGGAACTTTCTTATCCCGGTTTGTAAGTAGATGGTGAGAAACATCTTTCTATCTGAGTGGCATCACAACTACAGCTGAGTTAAACTATGGATAACGCCAGTTCCTGGAACGAAGTTCAGGCCCAATATCCCTTCCTTCCAGTACGTGAGGATCGCCTTCCCAATGAAGGTATGGAACGAGGACCATGTAGTGCCTTGAGACAATCTCACTCACAAGCCATAGAGACCACATTTAATGATAGCAGATTCTAGGTAGATGGTTAGGAACATGTTTGTATCTGAGTGGCAAGAATTGCTACAGCTGAGCTAAACTAAGTATAACACCCATTTCTGGAAATGACTTAGTACCCAATCTCCCTTCCTTCCAGCTCCTAAGGATCGCCTTCTCAAAGCAGGTTTGGAAACAGGACTTTGTATTGTCTTGTGACAGCATCTCACTCATAAGCCGTTGAGAGCGTGTTTTCTCATACTACATTCTAAGTAGATGGCTAGAACATGTTTGTATCTGAGTGGCAGACATTACTACAGCTGAGCTAAACTAAGTATAACTCCCATTCCTGGAAATTACTATGTGCCCGATCTCCCTCCTTCCAGCTCCAAAGGATCACTTTCCCAAAGCAGGTATGGAAACAGGGCCGTGTAGGGCCTTGACACAGGATCACTCTCAAATGCCTTAGAGAATGGAATTTCTTATCCTGGGTTGGAAGTAGATGGTTAGAAACATCTTTGTTTGTGGGTGGCAATCATTACTACAGCTGAGTTAAACTGTGTATAAGACCCATTCCTGGAAAAAATCTTTGTGCCCAATCTCCCTTTCTCCCAGCTCCTAAAGATCGCCATCCAAAACCAGGTTGTGCACAGGGCCACGGAGGGCCTTGAGAGAGGATTTCACACACATGTCTTAGGGAAGAGACTTTCTTATCTCGGCTTGTAAGTAGATGGATAGAAACATCTTTCTATCTGAGTGGCAATCACTACTGAAGCTGAGTTAAACTATATATAACACCCATTCCTGGAAAAAACTTCTTGCCAGATCTCCCTTCCTTCCAGCGCATAAGGATCGCCTTGCCAAAACAGGTTTACACAGGCCCATGAAGGGTCTTGAGAGACAATCTCACTCACATGAATTAGAGATTTATGTTTAGGGTTAGGGTTAGGGTTAGAGTCAGGCTTAGGTTTAGGGTTAGCTTTCGGGTTCGGGTTAGGGTTAGGGTTACTGTTAGGGTTAGTGATAGGGTTATGGTTTAGTTCCGCTTACGGTTAGGGTCAGGTTGCGGGTTAGAATTCAGGCTGCTTCATGGTTAGGGTTACACTTATGATTGGCATTAAGGTTAAGCTTGTGATTCTGGTTAGTTTTCTGGTCGGGTTAGGCTTTGGGTGAGGGTTAGAGTTAGGGTTCAGGATTGAGTTATGGTTAGGCTTATGGCAAGTGTTACTTGTTGCTAAGAATTAGGGTTATCGTTGCCTTCCCATTAGGGTTAACTTTCGGGTTATTGTTAGGGTTCAGGTTAGGGTTAGGGTTATGGTTCAGGTTAGGGTATAGTTTAGGGTTAGTGTTAGGGTTAGGGTTGGTGTTAGGATTAGGGTTATGGTTCTGGTTATGTTGGAGTTAGGGTTCGTCTATTGTTTTGGTTTAGGTTTAGGGTTAGAGTTAGCCTTCAGTTCAGTGGTTGGGTTAGCTTTAGTTTAAGCTTCGTGTTATGGTTCAGGTTAAGGTTAGGTTTAGTGGTCTGGTTAGTGTTAGAGTTACAGTTAGCATTAGGGTTAGGGTTAGAGTCGGGTCGGTCTTCAGGTTAGGGTTAGGCTTAGGGATCTGTTTACTTTACGAGTTAGGGTTAGGGTTCGAGTTACGTTTGGGGGTATGGTTGGGTTTGTGTTTCGGTTAGCGATAGGGTTCGGGATATGGTTGGGGTCTGGTTCATGTTCGGATTAGATTTAGCATTAGTGTTCACGTTAGGGCTAGGGTTCGGGTTGGGGTTAGTGTAAGCATTAGGGTTAGGTTTCAGGTTAGGATTAGGGTTAGGGTTAGGGTTAATGTTAATTTAAGGATTAAGGTTAGCATTATGGTTCGATTTCGGGTTAGAGTTAGGGTTAGGATTCATGTTACGGTAAGGGCTACAGTTTGGGTTAGCATTAAGTTTAGTTTTAGTGTTAGTATTTGGATTAGGGTTATGGTTAGGTTTCAGGTTTAGTTTAGGGTTAGCTTTAGCCTTAGGGTTCATGTTAGGGTTAGGATTACGGTTCGTTTCACTTTAGGGTTAGGAGTTGGGTTATGTATAGTGTTATGTTTAGTGTTCGGATTAATGTTACAATTAGGTTTCACTTTCGGTTTAGGGTTAGCCTTAGCTTTAGGGTTCGGGTTAGGTTAGGGTTAGGATTGGATTTAGGGTTATGGTTTGGTGTAGTGTTAGGTTTAAGGTTAGGTTAAGGGTTAGGATTGTGTTTAGTGTTAGAGTTAGTGTTCAGGTTAGTGTTAGGGTTAGGGTTCAGCTTCAAGTTCATCTTAGAATTGGGTTAGTGTCGGGCTAGGAGTTGAATTAGTGTTAGGGTTACGGTTCAGGTTAGGGTTTCTGATAGTGTTAGGGTTAATATTCCTGTTAGGATAATGGTTATCTCTAGGGTTAAGGTTGGGTTCTGGTTAGGGTTACATCTGTGGTTCAGGTTAGGTTTAGGGTTTGTCAGGGGAAGAGGGAGAATCTCCCTCTGCCCTTTCCCTTAAGGTTCTTCTGGCTGGCCAAATAATCAACAAGACAGGTTAGCAAGAGAAAATAATACCAAGTTTAATAACATGTATACATGGGAGAAAGCAGGGACACTGCGTTTCTCAACTCAATAGCAGAAATTCTCGTCTTAAATATCATTTTCAGCCAATGACAAAGGAGGATTTTGGGGGTGGGGGAGTCAGTTACAGGAGATTACCACTAAAGCACAGTAAACAAGAGTAAGGTTTATTATACAGCCCCAAGGCCTCATCTTCCACATTGATAAGTTACTAGAAATGAGCTCACCCCCCCTTTTTCTCAATACAGAGAGGGAGATACCTTTACAAATGGAGACTTCCCTTGTAAATGATTGTCTGACAACTCCTCGCAGGGCCATCCAAAGAATGTGGCCAGAGAGACAGGACTCCCGATAAGATGGGCTTGTTGGTGCCTTTTCTATTGTAACCTCTATCCTAAATTATCTTTTATAGCAGTCATGATAATAACCCCTTCCTAAAACAGATTTTTTGGTTTTAAATTCTTTAGGCAGTTTGGGAGGGGAAACTCAAATATTTTTCCTGAGCTCTCTGAGTCCTTATTGTCTTCAGCTCGAAATAATCCGCATACCAGAGTGGTGCTTCCTGGGGCAGCTTGCCCTGAGCACCATCAGGTTCAAGTTCTTGTTCGGGTTAGTGTTAGTGCTACGTTTCGGATTATGTTTAGTGTTAGGATTAGGGTTACAGTTATTGTAGTGTTACATTTAGGGAGAGGTTAGTGTTCGGATTAGGGTTAGGGTTAGGGTTCGGGTTCTGGATTGTGTTAGGGTTTCAGTTATTGTCGGGTTCGGCTTCGTGTCAGGGTTAGGTTTTGGGTTCGGTTTAGTTAAGGGTTAGGGTGAGGGTTAGGGTTAGAGTTTGGTTTCAGGTTACTATTAGGGTTGGAGTTAGGATTAGGCTTTGGTTTAGTACTAGGGTTAGGATTAGGGTTGGCTTGGGTTAGGCTTAGAGTTTGTTAGGTTTAGGGGTAGCACCGGGTTAGGGTTATGGTTCAGGTTTGAGTTTGGATTAGGGTTAGTGTTAGGGTTTGTGTTAGGGTTAGGCTTCGGGTTAACGCTAGGGTTAGGGTTAGGGTTGGGTTGCGTTATGGATAGCATTAGGGTTCAAGTTTAGGTTAGGCTTAGGGTTCATGTTAGGGTTATGGTTTGGGTTAGTGTTCAGGTTGCTGTTAGAGTTCGAGTTAGTGTTAGGCTTAGGGTTAGGGTTAGATTTACTCTTAGGCTTTGGTTGGGTTATGGTTAGGGTTAGGGTTTGGGTTAGTGTTTGTGTCATGGTTGGGTTTCAGTTTCTGGTTAGGGTTAGGGGTAGCCATAGTATTCAGGTTAGTGTTAGGGCTAGAGTTCGGTTTAGGTTTGGTTTTGGGTTAGGGTTAGCGTTCGGATTAGGTTTATGTTTACCTCTAAGTTTAGGTTTCAAGTGAGGATTAAGGTTAGGGTTAAGGTTACAGTTAGGGTTTGTGTTAGGGTTAGGGTACAGGTTAGGTTTAGAGTTAGAGTAAGAGTTAGAGTAAGAGTTAGGGTTAGTTTTATGATTCAACTTCAGGTTAGGGTTTGGATTAGGTTTCGTGTTAGGGTAAGCGTTACAGTTTGGGTTAGGGTTAAGTATAAGCTTAAGTTTAGTTTTAGGGTTAGAGTTTGGATTAGCGTGAGGGTTAGGTTTCAGGTTAGGGATTGGTTATGGTTAGGGTTAGGCTTCAGGTTAGGATTAGGGTTAGGGTACGGGTTAAGTTTAGGGTTAGGGTTAGTGTTCCGGTATGAGTTAGTGTTAGGGTTAGGCCTAGGGTTAGTGTTAGAGTTGGCTGCGGGTTCGGGTTAGGGTTAGGGATATGGTTACTCTTAGGGTTAGGTTTATGATTATGGTTGGTTTCCGGTTAGGTTTAGGGTTAGGGTTCAGGTTAGGGTTAGGGTTAGGTTTACGGTTAGGATTAGTGTTAGGTTTCAGGACAGGATTAGGGTTAGGGTTACTGTTAGGGTTACTCCTAGGCTCTGTTTGGGTTACAGTTAGTTTTAAGGTAAGGGTTCAGGTTAGGGTTCGGGTTAGTGTTAGTGTTAGGGTTCAGGTTAGGGTCTGGGTTAAGTTTCAGGTTAGGGTTCAGGTTAGGGTTTAGGGTTGGGGTTGTGGTTAAAGCTAGGGTTAGGGCTCTGGTCAGTGTTAGGGTTAGGTCCAGCACCAGTTTTCTTTAGGCTTAAAGTTAGTCTTAGGGTTTAGGGTTAGGTTTATGATTAGTGTTAGGGTTAGTGCTTCAGCTAGGGTTGGGTTTAGGCTTCGTTTTGGGGATCTAGGAAGTTTTAGAGTTAGGGTTGGGGTTCGAATTAGTGATAGGGTTACTGCTATGGTTTGGGTTATGGTTAGGCTAAGGTTTAGGGTTAGGGTTATGGTTCGGGTTAGGGTTAGTGTTAGTTTTCAGGCTAGGGTTATGGTTAGGGTTAGTTTTAGGGTTACTCTTAAGGTTAGGGTTAGTGCAAGGGTTAGGGTTCGTTTTTAGTTAGGGTTATGGTTAGGTGTAGGGTTAGAGTTAGTGGTCTGATTGCGGTTCTGGTTCCAGTTCGGGCTCGTGATTCAGGTTAGGGTTAGAGTTAGGGTAGGATTAGGCTTTGGGTTAGGGTTAGGGTTAGGGTTTGCGTTATGATTAGGATTAGTGTTAGGATTAGAGTTCGGGTTCGTGTTTGGGTTACATTTAACAGTAGGATGGAGTCATGCTTTGGGTTAAGGTTATCATTTGGTTCAGGTTAGGGTTTGGGTTAGCATTATTCTTAGGGTTAGTGTGGTGGTTAGATTAGGGTTAGTGTTCGGGTAGAGTTATTTGGGTTAGAGCTAGTGTTTGCTTTATGTTTTAGGTTAGGTTTAGGGTTCAGCCAGGGTTCAGGTTAGAGTTATGTTAGGGTTAGGGTTCGGGTTCTGGTTAGTAATTGTGCTCGAATGCAGTTTAGGGTTAGGTTGCGTTAGGGTGTGGGTTAGATTTAGGTTACCGGTTATTGTTAGGTTTATGGTGCAGGTTAGTGTTAGGGTTAGGGTTCCGTTTAGTGTTTGGGTTAGGGTTATCTTTATTGTTAGTGTTCAGGTGGGTTAGGGTTACCATTCCTGTTGTGGTTTAGGTTAGGTTTAAGGATAGGGTTAGGGCTAAGAATAGGGTTCGGTCTCAGGTTACATTTAGTGTTAGATTCTGGGTTTGGGTTCAGGGTTAGGGCTAGGGTTGGGTTTGTGTTAGCGTTCTGGTTAAGCTTATGGTTTGGGTTAGGTACAGGTTTAGTGCTATAGTTAGTTTTCAGATGAGGGTTAGGGTTAGGGTTAGGCTTAGGGTTCGGGTTCGGGATCTCGTTAGGTTTTGGGTTAGTGTTAGGCTTCTTGTTAGGGTTAACACTAGGATTCAGGTTAGGTTTAGCATTATAGTCAGGTTTAGGGTTAGACTTATGGTTAGGTTTACAGCTCAGGTTATGGATAGGTTAATGATTCTCGTTAATGTTATGGTTAGGGTTAGGGTTAGTGTTAGGGTTAGGATTGGAATTAAGGTTAGGTTTATTGTTGGTGTCAGGGTTCTGGTTAGGGTTAGGGTTAGGATTCAGCTACATTTTAGGTTAGTGTTCGGATTCAGTTTAAGTTTAGTGATATGATCAGGTTAGGGTTAGGGTTAGTGTTACTGTTTGGATTAGAGTTAGCATTAGGGTTCTGTTTAGGTCAAGGCATAGTATTCGTGTTAATGTTAGTGTTAGGGTTAGGATTCAATTTCAGTTTGCAGTTAGGATTGCATTCGGGTTAGGTATTAGGGACAGGCTTATTGTTCAGATTAGCTTTATGGTTTGGGTTAGGGTTCTGTTTCAGTTTAGAGTTAGCATTCAGGCTCTAGTTATGGTTAGGGTTAGGTTTTCGGTACCGTTTAGAATTAGCATGCAGGCATGGGTTAGTGTTACTGTTCTGTTTACGCTAATGGTGGGGGTTCTGGTAAGGGTTAGGGTTATCATTAGAGTTCGGTTAAGTTTGGAGTTATGGGTAGTTCGGGTCAGTCTTAGGTTTAGGCTATGGTTTGGGCTTTCTTTAGTGTTAGGGTTAGGTTTCAGGTTCAGTTTAGATTTAAGGTTTTGTTTCAGTTAGGGTTGTAGTTAGGGTTAGGGTTCAGTTTAGGCTTAGTATTAGCATGCGGGTTAGTGTTAGTGTTAGGTTTAGAGTTAGGGTTAAGGTTTGAGTTATGGATAGGATTTGGGTTCGGGGTTCAGTTAAGGTTAAAGTTAGGGTTAAGCCAACCTTGGGCACTTGGAGGACCGGGGCTTCACTACTCCAGAGAAGAAGCTGGGACCTGTCGCCTGAAGGGCTCTCCAAGAGTGGACCCAGATCCTTAGGCCTCCGTCCTGCTGTGGCCAAACTCACTGCCTTGCCATATGCCTGTCTCCGCACTTGTGACTCTACATTGGCTTTCCTCTACCTGGCTGGAGTTGAAAAGTACAGGCGTGGGGTGAGGCCATTAGTTTGGTCATTCCAGGAAGAAATGAGGCCCAAGACGAAGAAGTTGGCTGAGGCAAAGCCTTGACCTCGCACCCAAGTCCGCCTTGGCAGCCAGGGCAGGACTACCCCTTCCAAAGAAGGGAAGTGGCTGGTGAGCTGAGTGGGTGTGGGGTGATAGGAGGGAGACAACAGCTGAAGCCAAGTCAAGAAAGACTGCGTTCCTTCTTTACCTGCACATGACAGGTGCGAGAGAGCGCCCCAGTTGGTCAGAGACCAGCAGGCTGGTGAAGCGTTCAATGAGGACCCCCAAGGCCCGGTGGCCGTGCCTGCGCCATTGGCCTGACACATTGAACCCAAGCCCACCGGGGTCCCTGAGCGGCCAGAGAAAGATGGGCCCATGAGAGAGATAGGCAAGGTGGGCAGGTTGAGTCCACATCTCTCCTCAGGTCCCTGAGGGAGAAAGAGAGAGACACAGAGAAACAGAGAGAGAGAGAGATCTCTGAAGTATGAGTCACTGCCTCCACCACTTGTGCCAACTCACACACCATCCCACTTTCCCCCGCCACCCCCATGTCCGCCCCTGGGCCAGCCCCACCACAGAGAAGTTGGTTCCTTGTCACTTCCATGCTCTCCCTTCGGGACCTGATGCCAGAGCAGGGGAAAACTTTCAAAGGTTTCCATGTCCCTATCCATGAGAATGGTCTTCTTCCCCTCTCAAATCTGAAAACCTCACCTCCAACATCCTCCTTTGTCTTGAACTGAAGATAGTATTGAAGTGGAGAATCTCTGCCATTGTGTTGAGAGACTCAGTTTCCTTTGTTTCTCCCATCTACACATGTTATTAAGCTTGAGGTTATTTTCTCCAGCTAACCTGTCCTGTTAATGATTTGGCCAACCATAAGAAATATAACGGAAAGGGCAGAAGGAAGTTCTCTCTCTGCCACTGAGAGCCCAGAGCTGGGTCCCTCCCTCAGACCTGGCCAGGGACAGCCCTTACCCAGAGGCCATCTCCCAGAGCATCCCAGGAAATGCTTACTGCCAGCCCTCACCCTCTCGCCACTGCCAAGTCCATCATCCTCCCTTGGGAGGCCCAGGCAGTTCAGGGACCCGGGTGTGGGAGGCAGCCAATTCCCAGGTCTTGCACACCAGTAGCAAGGCCGTTTCTATCTCTGACAGTGTCTAGCACACACCCCAGAAAACTTGGCAACAGGCCCCAGGGCTCTTTCCTCCAGAACTTGTTACTTTGGAAGGGGCCTGGCCGAGGAGTATGGGCTGACCAGACAGCCGGTCGACTTGGGACAAAGCAGGTGAGCCGAGCCATCCTTCCAGTTGCCCTGGGCTTGGCACTGGCCACCTCAAGGAGAGGACCTCACTGTTGCCCTTCATGGTGGATTTCTCCCCAGAGCCATGGCCTGGGCACTAGGAAGGCCAGGCCCTCCTGACTCCAGAGAAGAGCCTGGGACCTGTTGCCAGAAGGGCTTTCCCAGTGTGGCCCCAGCTCCCTGGGCCTGCAGCCTGCTGGGGCCACACTCACTGCTTTGCCATATGCCCGTATCGCTCCTTCTGACTCCACAGAGCCTCTCCTCCACTTGGTTGGAGTCGACAAGTGCAGGCGTGCAGTGAGGCCATGGTTTTGTCTTTCCAGGAAGAAATAAGGCCCAGCATGAAGCAGCTGGCCCAGGCAGAGCATTGACCTCGCACCCCAGTCTGCCTTTGGCTACCAGGGCCAGAACACCACTTCCAAAGAAGGGAAGCATCCGGCAAGCTGAGTGAAAGTGGTCAGATGGGAGGGAGACAACAGCTGAAATCAAGTCAAGAAGGGTGGTGTCCCTTCTTCACCTTCAACTGGCTGGCACAAGAGAGTGCCCCACCTGGTCTGAGCCTCACTGGCGGACAGGGCCTTCACTACAGACGCCTGAGGCCCAACTGCTGTGCATGCGCCCTTGGCCTGAGGAGTTGAACTCAAGCCGCAGTGCTCCAGGAGAGGCCAAAGAATGGCCCACGGGAGAGGTAGGCGAGGTGGGCAGGGTGCGCCTCCCCTCCTCGCCTCAGGGCACTGAGAGAGGGAGACACAGTGACAGCCAGAGAGATGGAGAGAGAGAGAGATCCCTAACCTCTCTAGATTTCAGATTAGAGTTATGGTTCCGTTTAGCTTTGGGGTAAGATCAAGTTATTGTTAGGGTTAGTATTACCGTTGGGGTTAGGGTTAGGGTTAGGGTTCTGGGTAGGGTTAGGTTTTGGGCTTGGTACAGGTTTGTTTTACATGTAGGGTTTGGTTTAGAATTTAGGGTTACTGTTAGGGTTAGGATTAGGGTCAGTGGTCGGGTTCAGTTTAGTGTTAGAGTTAGTATTAGGTTTCGAGTTAGAGTTAGGGTTAGTGTTAGTGTTAGTTTTCGGGTTAGGGTCAGGGTTATTGTTTGGTTTCGGTTTCGGTTTAGGCTCAGGGTTATGGTCGGGTTAGGCTTCAGGTTAGTGTTAGGGTTCTTGTTATGGTTAGGATTCAGGTTAGGGTTCGGGTTAGGTTTAAGTTTAGGGTTAGTATTAGTATTAGGGTTATGATTAGGTTTCGGGTTCGGGAAAGTCTTAGCTTTAGCATTAGGTTTCTTGTTAGGGTTAGTTTTAGAGTTAGGGCTAGGTTTACGTTTAGGGTTAAGGTTGAGTTCAGATTATGGTTAGGGTTAGTGTTAGGTTTTAGTTTCAGATTAGGTTTAAGGTTAACATTAGGGTTCAATTTATGGTTAGAGTTAGAGTTAGGGTTATGGTTGAGTTTGGATTAGTGTTTCGGTTAGGGTTAGTGTTAACATTAGGGTTAGAATTATGGTTAGTGTTCGGGTTAGGGTTAGCAATAGGGTTCAGGTTAGGTTAATGTTATTTTTAGTGTTAGGGCTAGTGTTCGAGTTAGAGTTAGGGTTCGGTTTCAGGATCAGGTGAGAGTTAGGGTTAGAGTCTAGGATTAGGGTTATATTTAGGGTTACGGTTCGGGTTAGGGCTGCTGGTAAGGTTAGTGTTAATTTTCCTGCTATGTTTAGAGTTAGGTAAAGTTAGGGTTGGTTTTGGGTTAGAGTTAGGCCTAGGTTTCGGGTTCATGTTCCAGATAGGGTTAGGGATATGTTTTTTTTTTTTGTCATGGTTAGGATTAGGGATACTGTCAGGGTTATGTTAACGTTTAGGGTGAGATTAGTGTTTGGTTTAGGGTTAGGTTTAGGGTTTGGATTCTCGATGGATTTAGTGTTATGGTCACATTAGACTTTGGGTTTGTGTTAGTTTTAGGGAAAGGGTTAAGGGAGGGGTTAGAGTCAAGGTTAGGGTTATAGTTAGGATTAGGTTTAAGGTTAGTGTTCACCTTAGAGTTAGGGTTAGTTTTAGGGGAAGGGTTGGGTTTTGGTTCGGCTTTGGGCTAGGGTTCGGTTTAGGGTTAGCTTTCCGGTTCATGTTCATGTTAGAATTAGGGTTAGGATTAGGATTACTCTGAGGTTTAGGCTTATGTTTATTGTGAGGTTTGCCTTCGGATTAGGGTTAGGTTTCGGTTTTGGGTCGGGATAAGATTAGGTTTAAGCTTAGTGTCGGATTAGGCTTCGGGATAGAGTTACTTTTGTGGTTCGGTTTAAGGTTTGGGTTAGGGTTAGGCTTATGCTTAGGGCTAGGTTTAGGGTTAGGGTTGGGTTGGGTTAGGGTTACTGTTAGGGTTCATGTTAGCCTTAGGGTTATGTTTAGTTTTATAGTTAGTGTTCAGATTAGGGTTAGGGTTAGCTTTTAGGTTCGGGTTAGGGTTAGGATTAGCCGTAGCGTTTGGGTTAGAGTTAGGACCAGGGTTCGGGTTAGTGTCGGTTTTAGGTTATGTTTAGTGTTAAGGATAGGGTTAGGGTTGAGGTTATGGTTAGTATTAGGGTTAGGGTATGGTTTCGGGTTCAAACATGAATTAAAGTTGGAGTTAGGGTCGGGTTAATTTTAGGGTTATGGTTTGGGTTAAGCTTAGGTTTAGTGGTAGTGTTAGTTTTAGGGTTCAGTTTTGAGTTAGGGTTATGGTTATTGTTAAGTTTTGGGTTAGGGTTAGGATTAGGATTAGGTTGGTTTATGGTTAGGGTTAGGGTTCATGTTAGCCTTAGTGTTAGGGTTAGGTTTAGGTTTAGAATTATTGTTCATATTAGGGTCAGGGTTAGTTTTCGGGTTCAGGTTAGGGTTAGGATTAGTGGTAGGGTTCGTGTTAAGGTAATGGCTAGGTTTCAAGTTAGGGTTGTGTTTGGGTTAGGGTTAGGATTCGTTTGAGTGTTAGGGTTAGTGTTAGAGTTAGGGTTAGTGTTGGGATTATGTTTAGGATTAGGTTTAGGATTCTGGTTAGGGTTAGGCTTTGGGTTAGGGCTAGGGTTAGGGTTCAGCTTAGAGTTAAGTTTATAGTGCGGCTTAGTGTTAAGGCTAGGGTTCTAGTTAAGTTTAGGTTAATAACATGGTTACGGTTCAGTTACGGGTTACAGATAACGTTAGGTTTCATGTTACTGCACAGTTTAGGGCTAGAATTAGGGTTAGGGCTAAGGTTAGGGTTAGGATTTGGTTGGATTAGTGTTAGCATTAAGGTTAGGGTTAGGTTTAGGGTTCGGGTTAGGTTTAGATTTAGGGTTCTCGTTCGGGTTAGGGTTAGGATTACTGCTGGTGTTTGGGTTACGGTTAGGCTTAGAGTTAAGGCTAGGTTTAGGGTTACGATTCAGTTGGGTTAGGGTAAGGGTTAGGGTTTTGGTTAGGCTTATGGTTAGGATTAGTGTTAGGGTTATGGTTAGGATTGGGATTATGCTTAGGATTAGAATCTGGATTCGGGTTAGGGTTAGGCTTAGGGTTAGGGTTAGGGTTCAGCTCAGGGTTAAGTTTAGAGTGCGGCTTAGTGTTACGCCTAGTGTTCTAGTTAGTTTAATGTTAGTATCATGGTTAGGGTTCAGGTTACGTGTTACGGTTAATGATAGGTTTCATGTTAGTGTACAGTTTAGGGTTAGAATTAGGGTTAGGGCTAAGGTTAGCATTAAGATTGGGTTGGATTAGGGTTAGGGTTAGGTTTTGAGTTAGGTTTACGGTTCGGGTTAGGTTTAGAGTTAGGGTTTGGGTTCTGGTTAGGGTTAGGGTTACTGCTAGGGTTTGGTTTATGATTAGGCTTAGAGTTAAGGCTAGGTTTAGGGTTACGGGGGGGTTGGGTTAGGGTAAGAGTTAGGGTTCTGGTTAAGCTTATGGTTAGGATTAGTGTTAGGCTTCAGGATAGTGTTAGGGTGAAGGTTTCTGTTAGGGTTAGGGCTAGTGCTCGGGTTAGGGATTGGTTGGGTTAGGGATAGGGTTTGGTTTAGGTTTAGGGTTAGCTCTAGGGTTAGAGTAAGTGTTCGGGTTAGGGTTAGATTAGGATTAGAGTCCGGCTTAATGTTAGTGTTGGTTTTGGGTTCAGTTTAGGGTTAGCATTCAAGTTAGTCTTCGGGTTAGGGTTAGGGTACATGTTAGGCTTAGGGTTATAGTGTGGGTTAGTGTTGTGGTTCGGGTTAGGGTTAGGGTTCATGTTTGGGTTAAAGTTAAGGTTCATGGTCGGGTCAGGGATGCATTTCTGGTTAGGGTTTGTTTTAGGTTTAGAATTAGATTTTGTGTTAGGCTTAGGGTGCTTGTTAATGTTAGTTTTAGGGTTTGTGTTAGGGTTAGGGACAGATTTAGTGTGATGTTTAGGGTTAGGGCCATTGCTAGTGTTAGTGCTAAGGTTAGGATTAGTTCTAGGGCTTGGTGAATTTTTATTGTTCATTCTAGAGCCAGGGTTAGGGTCAGGTCTAGGACTGATTTTGGGTTATGTCCAGGACAAGCAGTAGGCTTGGTGTTACTATTAGGGTTAGGGTTATTGTTGGTTAGGGCTAAGGTTAGGGTTAAGGTAAATGTTTGAATTATGGCCATTGCTAGTGTTAATGCTAAAGTAAGGATTAGATCTAGGGCTTGGTGAAGGTTTACGTTTCCTTCTAGATCCAGGTTTAGGGTCAGGTCTAGGACTGGTTTAGGGTTAGGTCCAGGGCAAGGAGTAGGCTTGGTGTTACAATTAGGGTTAGGCTTATTGTTGGTTACGGCTAAAGTTAGTGTTAGGGTTTGTGTAAGGGTTAGGGCCATTGCTAGGTTTAATGTTAATGTGAGGGTTAAGTTTAAGGCTTGGTCAAGCATTAAGGTGTGGGCTAGTGCTAGCATTAGCATCAGGTCTAGGACAATGTGAGGGTTAAGTTTAGGGTTAAGGTTAGGTTTAGGGTGAGGTTTACCATTTGGGTCAGGGTTAGTGTTGCTTAGGGCTAGGGTAGGGTTACTCTTAAGGCTAGGGCTGGGTTATGATTAGCTAATGCTGAGTTATGATTAGATAGGGCTAGGATTAGTGTTATGGTTATGATTAGTGATAGGGGAGGTGGCTTGAGTTTCGGTTAATGTTAGGTTTAACGGTAGGTATAGGATTAGAAATAGGGCTAGGTTTTGCGTTAAGACTGGTTAAGGGCTACAGCAATGGTTAGGGTTAGGGTTACGCTTGGGTTACGTGTAGGGTTAGGGTGAAGTTTAGGTGTGGGGGTAGTGTTAGGGTTAGTGTTATGGTAAGAGTTATCGTTAGGGCTGGGATTAAGGCTAGGTTTCATTATTATATTTAAGGTTAGGTTTCTCTTTAAGTTTATGGCTAGATTTATTTTTAGGGTTAGGATGAACCCAACTTTAGCTAGGATGAACCTAACTTTAGCTCTAAGCCTAAGCTTATCGCAAACCCTAACACTAGCTCTAGTACTAACCCTAATAGTATGCCTACCCCTAACACTCAGTGTAACTGTAACCCTAAGCCAACTCTAACCCTAACTTTAAACCTAGTCCTAGCCCTAGCACTAACAGTAACCCTAACACTAGCATAACACTAACTCTAACCCTCCTCCTAATCCAAACCAAAGCCCTATGCCTACTACTACACTTTCCATTGTCCCAACTCTAAGGCACCCCCAACACTAACGTCAGACCTAATACTAATCCTACCCCTAGCCATAACCTCAAAACCAGCCCCATCCCTGACACAAACAACCTCCCCTAACACTAATAATAACCATAACACTAATCCTATCTCTATGTAATCAAAACCCATCCCTAGCTAATCATAACCCAGCCCTAGCCCTAAGAGTAAACCTACCCTAGCCCTAAGCAACACTAACCCTAACCCAAACGGTAAACCTCACCCTAAACATAACCTTAACTCTAATCCTAACCCTCATATTGTCTTAGACCTGACGCTAAGGTTAGCCCTAGCACACACTTTAATGCTTGACCAAGCCTTAGACATAACCCTAACCTTAACATTAAGCCTAGCAATGACCCTAACCCTTACACTAAACCTAACATTAACTTTAGCCGTAACCAACAATAAGCCTAACCCTAATTGTAACACCAAGCCTACTCTTTGCCCTGGACCTAACCCTAAACCAGTCCTAGACCTGACCCTAACACTGGCTCTAGAATGAAGCATGAAACTTCACCAAGCCCTAGATCTAACACTTACCTTAGCACTAACCCTAGCAATGGCCATAAACCTAACATTTACCCTAACCCTAACCTTAGCCTTAACCAACAATAACCCTAACCCTAATTGTAACACCAAGTCTACTCCTTGATCTGGACCTAACACTAAACCAGTCCTAGACATGACCCTAACCCTGGCTCTAGAGCGAACCGTAAACATTCACCAAGCTCTAGAACTAACCCTAGCCTTAGCACTAACATTAGCAATGGCCCTAAACCTAAACATAACACTAAATCTATCCCTAACCCTAACACAAGTCCTAAAACTAACAGTAACCCGCACCCTAAACCCAACCCAAAACCAAACACTAAACCTAACCCAAACCCTAACCAGAACTGTATCCCTGATGCAAACACGAACCATAACTCAAACTTGAACATGAACCCTAACACTAACACGAACCACAACACTAACCCACATCATAACCCTAAGCCTAACACGTACCCTAACCCTAACCCAATCACTAACCTGAATGCTAACCCTAAACTGAACCTAAACCCAAATACTAACCCTAACCAGAACTCTAATCCTAATCTAACCCTAAGCCGAACACTTAATCTAACCCTAGAACTAAGCCTAAACCTAAACCAAACCCTAGACCTAACCCAACCAACCCCTAACCCGACCACTAGACCTAACCCTAACATTAACCCTATCCCTAAGCCTAACCCTAACCCAAACCAAATCGTAACCATAACCGAAAGCATAACCCCACCCTAACGCTAAATGTAACCTGAAACCTAACCATAAGCATAACCTTAGCACTAACCCTAATCCTACCCTAACCATAAACACTAACACTAACACTAACCCTAAATAAAACCGGTGCCCGTACCCTAACCCTAACATTAACCATACCCATAACCCTAGCCCTAACCCCAACCCCAACCCTAACGCTAACCTGAAACCTAAACATAACTGTAACCTGAAATCTAACCCTAACACTAACCCTCAAACAAACCCTAACCCGAACACAAACCTTAGACCTAACTGGAATCCAAACATAAGCCTAACCCTAACCCTAACAGTAACCCTCAGCCTAACACTATCCTGAAACCTAACACTAATACTAACCATAAACCTAACCAGAACCTTAACCCTTACCCTAACCCAACACAACCCTAAAACTAAACCTAGCCTTAACTCTAAGCCTAACCATAACCCAAACCCTAGCAGTAACCCTCAGCCTAACCCGTACTCGAACCCAAAACTTAACCCTAAACCTAACCCTAACCCTAATGCTAACCCTAAGCGAACCCAAACCTAACACTAACCTTAGCCCTAACCCTAATTCTAACCCTAAACTTTACACTAACATGAAACCTAACGTTAACCACCAACTGTACCTGAACCCTCACCATAATCCTAAACCTAAACCTAACCAGAACACTAGCCCTAACACTAAGCCACACTCTAAGCTTAAACCTAAGCTGAACCCTAACCCTAGCACTAACCCGAATCCTAAACCTAATCCTAAGCATAATCACAACCCTAACCCTAACCCTAACCATAACGCTCAACCAAACCCTAAGCCTAACCCAAACCCAACCCTAACATGAAACCTAGCCATTACCCTAACACGACCCCTACCACTAATCCGACCCTAACCTGAACCCGAAACCTAACCCTAAACCTAACCCTAATCTGAACACTAATTCTAAACCTAAACCTAAACCTAACACTAACGCTAACATGAAACCTAACCCTAATCATAAGCCAACCAATCCTAACCCTAACCCAAACCTTAATGATAACCCTAACCTTAATACTACCCCTAAACCAATCCATAACCCAAACCCTAATTCTAAAATTAACCCGACCCTAAACCTAACTTTAATCCAATCTTGAATCCGTAACCATATCCTGACCCTAATCCTAACCATAAAATCAACCTTAACCCTAACACTAACACTAACCCTAATCTTCACCCGAACCCTACCCTAACCCTAACCTGAAACCAACTCTACCCTGAACCCTAGTCCTAACCCTAACCCTACCAATAATCTTAACCTTAATGCGAACCTGAAAGCTAACTCTAACCTTAATCTGAACACTAACTCTAAGACTAAACATAACCCTAACCCTAACATAAACCCTAACAGTAACCCTAACTCAACACAACCCTAGCCCTAAGCATAAGCCTAACCCTAACCCAAACCCTAACCCGAACCACAAAGGTAATCCTAACCCAAAGCCTAATTTGATGCTAACCTTAAACCTAATCTTATCCTGACCCAAAACCTTAAGCTAACCTTAGTCCGAAGACAAACCTCACAGTAAACCTAAGCTTAAACCTCACAGTAACCCTAATCCTAACCCTAACCCTATATGAACATGAACTGGAACCGTAACCCTAAACCGAAACTTGCACCTAAACCGAACCAGAACCCAACCCTACCCCTAAAACTAAAACTAACCCTAAGGTGAACACTAACCTTAACCATAACCCAAACCCGAAACCTAACCCTAACTCTAACGCTAACCTGAAACCTAACAGTAAACTTAACGTGATACTGACACCAAACACTAAGCATAACCGTAAACCAAACACTAACCCTAACACTAAACATAACGCTAACTCTAACTCTAATCCGAACCCAACCCTAACCCTCAATCTAACTGTGATCCTAAACCGAACACTAACTCTAACCATAACCCTAACCTGAACCCTAAGCCTAAACCTAACCCTAACCCTAATGTTAACTCCAAAATGAACCCTAACTGTAACCATAATGCTAACTCTAACATGAAAACTAACCTTAACCATAACCCGAACCCAAATCCTAAACCTAACCCTAACTCAAACTCAAATCCAACCTGAATCCAACACTATCCCTAATCCAAAACTAACTCTAAACCTAGCCCTAAACCTAAGCTTAAACCGAACCCAAACCCTAACAATAACCCGAACCCGAACCCGAACCCCAACCTTAACCTTGTCTCTAAACCCAACCTTAACATTTTCCCTAAAATTAACACAAACCCAAAGCCTAATCCAACCGTAATGCTAACCCCATTGAGACACCAAACCCTGACCCTAACCCTAAGCCTAACACTAACTTCACCCTAAACGTTAACATAACCCTAACAGTAACCCTAATCCTAACCATGACAAAAAAGCAAAACATAACCCTAACTCTATCTGGAACATAAACCAGAAACCCAGCCCTAACACTAACACAAAAACAACCCTGATGTTACCTAACCCTAAACATAAGACGAACATTAAACCTAACCCTACCAGCAGCCCTAACCAGAAACTTAATCCTAACTATAACCCTAATCCTAGCCCGAATCTAACCCTAACCCTAAAACTAATTCAAACACTAGCCCTAACACTAAAACTAAACCTTACCCTAACCTGAACCCTATTGCTAACCCTAACCCTAACCAAAACTCTAATCATAATTCTAACCCTAATGCTAACACTAACCCTAACCCGAACCCTAATCCAAACCCAACCATAACCCTAACCCTAGCCCTCACTCTAACCCTGAATTGAACCCTCAAGTTAACCCTAACCCTAATCCGAAACTAAAATCTAACCCTAAATCTAACCAAAATCTGAACCCAACTTGAACACTAAACCTAAACCTAGCCTTAACCCTAACAAGAAACCTAACGCTAGGCTAAGACTTTCCCGAACCCGAAACCTAATCATAAACCTAATCTAAATACTAACCCTAAACATAAACCTAACCCGAACCATAACCTGAAGCCTAACCTGACCATAACCCTGAGCCTAAACCGATACCAAAACCAAACACTAACCCTGATGCTAACCTGAAAATTAACACTAACACTAAACCTAACACTAACCCTAACTCTACTTGGCACCTAATAATAACTCTAATACTAAACAGAACCCGGCCACTGACCCTAATCCTAACCCTAATTGTAACCCTAAATTCTAAACCTAACCCTACATGTAAAACAAACCCGTATAAAGCCCAAACCCTAACCCTACCAAGAACCCTAAACCTAACCCCAACTCCAAAGGTAACACTAACCCTAACAGTAACCTGATCACACCCCGAAGCTAAAGTGAACCCTAACTCTAACCTGAAATCTAGAGAGGTCAGGGATCTCACTCTCTTTCCATCTCTCTGGCTCTCTCTGTGTCTCCCTTTGTCGAGGACCTGAGGAGGGGGGGAGGCGCACGCTGCCCACCTCACCTACCTCTCCCGAGGGCTATTCTTTGTCTGGCCACTCCGGGAGCCTTGCGGCTTGAGTTCAACCACTCAGGCCAAGGACGCATGCACAGCCGCCGGGCCTTAGGGGTCCACAGTGAAGGCCCCTCCCACCCGTGAGGCTCAGACCAGGTGGGGCACTCTCTTGTGCCAGCCAGGTGAAGGGGAAGAAGGAACACCACCATTCTTGACTTGACTTCAGCTGTTGTCTCCCTCCCATCCGACCACCTTCATTCAGCTCTCTGGATGCTTCCCTTATTTAGAAGTGGTGCTCTGGCCCTGTTAGTGAAAGGCGGACTAGGGTGCGAGGTCAATGCTCTGCCTGGGCCAGCTGCTTCATGCCAGGCCTCATTTCTTCCTAGAAAAACAAAACCATGGCCTCACCCCACACCCCCACTTGTCGACTCCAGCCAGGTGGAGGCGAGGCTCTGTGGAGTCAGAAGAACTGAAATAGGCATATGGCAAAGCAGTGAGTGTGGCCCCAGCAGGCTGCAGGCACAGGGAGCTGAGGCCACAATGCGAAAGCCCTTCTGGCAACAGGTCCCAGCCTCTTCTCTGGAGTCGGGAGGGCCTGGCCTTCCTAGTGCTCAGGACATGGCTCTGGGGAGAATCCACGATGAAGGGCACCAGGGAGGCCATCTTCCTGAGGTCGCCAGTGCCAAGCCTAGGGCAACTGGAAGGATGGCTCGGCTCGCCTGCTTTGTCCTAAGTCAGCCGGCTGGCCGGCCGGCCCATACTTCTCGGCCAGGCCCCTTCCAAGGGGACATGTTCTGGAGAAAAGAGCCATGGGGCCTGCTGCCAAGTTTTCTGGGGTGTGTGCTGGACACTGTCAGAGGTGGAAGCTGCCTTGCAACCAGTGTGTCAGACCTGGGATCTATCTGCCTCCCACACCCGGGTCCCTGAACTGCCCAGGCATCCCGAGGGAGGATGAGGGACTTGACAGTGGTGAGAGGGTAGGGGCTGGTGGTGAGCTTTTTCTGGAATGCCCCAAGAGATGGCCTCTGGGTAAGGGCTGTCCCTGGCCAAGTCTGAGGGAGGGACCCAGCTGAGGGGTCTCAGTGGCAGAGAGAGAACCCCCTTCCACCCTTTCCCTTCAATTTCTTTTGGCTGGCCAAATCATTAACAGGACAGGTTAGCTGGAGAAAATAACCTCAAGCTTAATAACATGGGTAGATGGGAGAAACAAGGAAACTGAGTCTCTCAACACAATGGCAGAGTTCTCCTCTTCAATACCATCTTCAGTTCAAGACAAAGGAGGATGTTGGGGGTGAGGTTTTCAGATATGAGAGGGGAAGAAGACCATTCCCATGGATAGGGACATGGAAACATTTGTCTGAAAGTTTTCCCCTGCTCTGGCATCAGCTCCCGAAGAGACAGCATGGAAATGACAAGGAACCAACCTCTCTGTGGTGGGGCAGGCCCAGGGGCGGACATAGGGGTGGCGGGGGGAAGTGGGATGGTGTGTGAGTTGGCACCAGTGGTGGAGGCAGTGACTCATACTTCAGAGATCTCTCTCTCTCTCTGTTTCTCTGTGTCTCTCTCTTTCTCCCTCAGGGACCTGAGGAGAGATGTGGACTCCACCTACCCACCTTGCCTACCTCTCTCATGGGAGCATCTTTCTCTGGCTGCTCAGGGACCCCTGCAGGCTTGGGTTAAATGTGTCAGGCCAATGGCGCAGGCACGGCCACCGGGCCTCGGGGTTCCTCATTGAACGCTTCACTAGCCTGCTGGTCTCTGACCAACTGGGGTGCTCTCTCGCACCTGCCACATGCAGGTGAAGAAGGAACGCTGTCTTTCTTGACTTGGCTTCAGCTGTTGTCTCCCTCCTATCACCCCACACCCACTCAGCTCGCCAGCCACTTCCCTTCTTTGGAAGTGGTAGTCTGGCCCTGGCTGCCAAGGTGGACTGGGGTGCGAGGTCAAGGCTCTGCCTCAGCCAGCTCCTTCGTCCCGGGCCTCATTTCTTCCTGGAATGAACAAACCATGTCATCACCCACCCCCCGCACTTTTCAATTCCAGCCAGGTAGTGGAAAGCATCTGTATAGTCACAAGTGCGGAGACAGGCATATGACAATGCAGTGAGTTTGGCCACAGCAGGACGGAGGCCTAAGGATCTGGGGCCACCCTTGGTGTGCCCTTCAGGCGACAGGTCCCAGCCTCCTCTCTGGAGTAGTGAAGCCCGGGCTGTCTAAGTGCCCAAGGTTAGGGTTAACTCTAACCTTAACCATAACCGAACACCGAACCCAAACCCTATCCATAACTCAAACCCTAACCCTAACTCTAAACCTAACACTAACACTAACCCACATGCTGATATTAAGCCTAAACTGAACCCTAACCCTAAATACAACACTAACTGAAAAAAACCCTAAATCTAAACTGAAGCTGAAACCTAACCCTAACCCTAAGCAGAACCCAAAACAAAGCCTAAAGCTAACACTGACCCGGCCTACATGTAACCCCAAACTGAACCGACCTCTAGTGATAAACCTAACCTTTACCAGAACCCTCACCCTTAGCGTAAACAGGACAATAATGCTAACTCGTGCCTGAATGCTAAGTCTAAACGGTACTGAAAACCTAACACTAACCTTAACTAGAGCCTGAATGCCAACTCTAAACTGAAACGGAAACCTAACCCAAACCATAAAGCTAACACGAACACTAAGCCTGTCCCTAATACCTAACCCGAATGCAATCCTAACTGTAAACTGAATCCTAACCCTAACACTAACACTAACCAGAATAGTAATGTCTCGCCCTAAACAGAACCCTAATGCTAACTCTAACCCCAACAGGATCACTAACCTTAACCCTAACCTGATCATAACACTAACCCTAAACTGAATCTGAACACTAACCTAACATGTAGCTGAATCCTAACCCTAACCAGAAACCTAACACCAACAATAAACCTAACATTAATCCCAACCTTAACCCTAACCCTAACACTAACCATAACATTAACATGAATCATTAACCTATCCATAACCTGAGGCATAAACCTAACCATAACCTTAACCTAATCATAACGCTAAGACTAACTTGAACCCTAGTGTTAACGCTAACAAGAAGCCTAAACCTAACCCTAACCGGATCCCGAACCCGAACTCTAACCCTATCCCAAATGTGAACACTAACTATAACACTAAACCTAAACCTAAGCAAAACCATAAGCCTAACCAGAACCCTAACGTAAACCCAAACCTAACCCTAAACTGAAACCAAACCCTGAATCTAACACTAAACGTAACCTGAAACCGAACCCTAACTTTAACACTCACCCTATCCCTGAACCTAACATAGACCGTAACCCTAATCCTAACCATTAATCTAACTCAACCTTAATCTTAACATGAAAGCTAACCCTAATCCTAACAGTATACTTAACATGAACCCTAACCCTAACCCCAAACCTAACACTAAAACTCTACCTACCAATAACCCTAACAAGAATGCTAACCCTAACCCACCTGAACCCTAACACTAAAGCTAACCCTAACTCAAACCCTAACCCTAACACTAACCTGCACCATAACCCTAACCCTAACCGGTACCCTAAATCTAACCCAAACCTTAACCCAAAACCTAACCCTAAACTACATTTGAACCCAATTACTAACGCGAATCCGAACACTAACCCTAACATAACTCTAAACTGCACCCTTAGCCTAACCCTAAAACTAACCCTAAACCTAAAGCAAACACTAGCTCTAACCCAACTAAACCCTAACCCGAACACTAACCCTAAACCTAACCAGAATTCTAACCCTAAGCATAATCCTAACTCAAACCCTAGCCTGAACCAAACGGTAATTGTAATCCAAAGCATGACGCCATCCTACCATTAAATGTAACCCAAACCCGAACCCAAACTCTAACCCTAACACTAACCCTAATCCTAACGCGAGCCCTAATCCTAACCCTAACCCGAAACCTAATCCTACCCTAACTCTAACCCTAACCCAAATCCCGAACCCGAACTGGAACCAGAACCCCAATCAGACCACTAACTCTAATCTTACACCTAACCATAACCCTAAAACAAAACTGAACCCTAAACCTTGCACTAACCCTAACCTTAAGAGTAACCCTAAACCTAACCCTAACCCTAGCCTGAAAACTAACGCTAACCCTAACCCAAACCCTAACCCTAACCCTAATCTAACCCACCTCTAAACCTAGCCATAAACCTTAGCCTAACCATAACCCAAACCATAGCAGTAACCCTATCATTAATCCGAACGGCAACCCTAACCCTAAAACTTCCTAGATCCCCAAAACGAAGCCTAACCCCAACCCTAGCCCAACAATAACCGTAACACTAATAATAAACCTAACTCTAAACCCTAAGATTAACTTTAAGCCTAAAGAAAACCGATGCTGGCCATGACCCTAACACTGACCAGACCCCTAACCCTAGCTTTACAACAACCCAAAACCTAATCCCTAACCTGAACCCTAACCCAGACCCTAACCTGAACCCTAACACTAACCCGAACCCTAACCTGAACCCTAACCTTAAAACTAACTGTAACCCAAACAGAGCCTAAGCGTAACCCTAACGATAACCAAGTCCTGAAACCTAACAGTAATCCTAACCCTAACCCTAACCTGAACCCTAACCCTAAACCTAACCGGAACCCAACCATAACCATAAACCTAACCCTAACAGTAACCATATCCCTAACCCTAACCCGAACCTGCACCCAACTCTACCATTAACCCTAGGCCTAACCCTAACATTAACTCGTATCAGAACACTAACCCTAGCCCTAAACTTAACATGTACCCTAACCCTAATCCTAACCTGAAGCCTAACCCGAGCCTAACCCTAACCATAAACAATCCCTAACCTGAAATGGAACCCTCACGCTAATCCAAACACTAACCCTAAAACTAAACTTAACCTTATACCTAACGCTAACCCAAACTGTAAGGCTTACCCTAACACGAAACCTAATCAAAACCCTAACCTGAAGTTGAATCATAAAACTAACCCTAACTCTTACTCTAACTCTTACTCTGACTCTAAAACTAACCTGTACCCTAACCCTAACACTAACCTTAACCCTAACCTTAATCCTCACCCGAAACCTAAACTTAACGCTAAACATAAACCTAATCCGAACCCTAACCTAAAACCCAAAACCAAACCTAAACCGAACTCTAGCCCTAACACTAACCTGAACACTATCGCTATCCCTAAGCCTAACCAAACTAACCATGACACAAACACTAACCCCAACCCTAACCCTAACCCTAACCCAACAAAAGCCTAAGAGTAAACCTAGCCCTAACCCTAAGCCTAACCCTAACTCGAACTCTAACAGCAACCCTAACAATAACCCGAACCATAACCCTAAACGAAACCTAACCCTAACCTAAACTTGAACCCTAATGCTATCTGTAACCCAAACCAACCCTAACCCTAACCCTAACCCTAGAGCAAACCCGAAGCCTAACCCTAACCCAAACTCTAACACTAACCCTAAACCTAACCCAAACTCGAACACTAACCCTAACCCATTCCTACCCCTAACCCTAAAAATCTCTAACGCTAACCCAAACCAACCCTAACCCTAACCCTAGCACTAAAGCAAAGCCTAATCCTAACCCCAACCCCAAACCTAATAGTAACCCGAAACCAAAGTCTAACCCTAACCCTCACCCTAACCGTTAGCTAAACTGAACTCAAAACCTAACCCTGACACGAAGCCGAACCCGACAATAAGTGAAACCCTAACACAATCTGGAACCCGAACCCTAACCTTAACCCTAATCAGAACACTAACCTCTCCCTAAATGTGACACTAACTGTAACCCTAATCCTAACCCTAAACATAACCCGAAACGTAACACTAACACTAACCCGAACAAGAAGTTGAAACCTAAATCTAATCTGAATCCCATATCTAAACCTAACATGAACCCAACCCTAACCCTATAGCTAACCATTATCCTAACACGAATATTAACCCTAACATTATCAGAAACCCTAACCTGAACAGTAACCCTAACCCTAACCCGAGTCCTAGCTCGACACTAACCCTAACCCTAACATGATCTTGAAGCTGAACCCTAACCCTAACACTAACCTGAACACTAACTCTAACACTAAACCCAATCCTAACCCTAACCCCAACCCTTAACCTAACCTTAAAACTAACACTACACCGAACCATAACCCTAAATCCAGCCCTAATTCTAACCCTAACCCTAACCTGAATCCAACCCTAACCCTAACCCTAACACTAACCCGAACCCTAAAGCTAAGGCTAACCTTAAACCGAAACTGAAAGCTAATCGTAACATTAATTTGAAAACTAAACATAACCCTATACATAACCCAACTCCAACCCTAAACTGAAGGGAACCGTAATCCTAACTCTAACGTGAACTCTAAGGCTAAAGCTAACCCTAAACCAAACCTGAAACATAACCATAACCATAATCCAAATACTAACACTAATACTAAACTTAATGCTAACCCAAACCATAGCCCTTACCCTAACATGAATCCTAACTCTAACTCTAACCCGAAATCGAACCATAATTCTAAACCTAAGCGTAAACTTAACATTAACCCTAAGCCTAACCCTAATCCTAACCTGAGACCTAACCCTAATGCTAACAATAACCAGAACCCGAACCCTAGCCCTAACGTGAACACTAATGCTAAATCTAATGCGAACCCGAACCTGACCCCTAACCATAACCCGAACCCTATCCCTAACCCGAACACAAACCCAACCATAGCCCTAAACCTAACCCTAATCCTAACACGAACCCTAACCCTAACTCGTATCCCAAACCGATCCCTAACACTAACCCTAAACTGAAGACGGACCCGATCCTAACCCCAACCCTAACCCTAACACTAACTCTAACTCTAACACTAAACAGACCACTAAACCTAACCCTAACACTAAGCTGAACCCTAGCACGAAACTTAAACTAAAGCTAAACCGACCAGTGACCTGAGGGCTAACTCTAACCCTAAACCTAAACCAAAAGAGTACACGAACCCTAACTCCAACCCTAACCAGAGCCCTAACCCTAACCCTAACCCCAACCCTAACCTTAACACTAACCCTAAACTAAACCCTAACCCTAACCCTAACAATAACCCGAACGTTAACCCTAATGGGAAGGCAACGATAGCCCTAATTCTAAGCAAACAGTAACACTTACCCTAAGCCTAACCATAACTCAATCCTGAACCCTAACTCTAACACTCACTCAAAGCCTAATCCGACCCTAACACTAACCAGAATCCTAAGCCTAACCATAACCCCAATACTAAATGTAGCCCTAGCCATAAACCAGCCTGAACTTTAACCTGCACCCTGACCCTAACCCTAAGAGGAACCCAACCATAACCCTAACACTAACCCTAACCCTAACCCGAACCCGAAAGCTAACCCTAAACCTAAGCCTGACCCTAACCCTGTCCCTAGCCCTAACTCCAATCCCAACCCTAAACCAAACCAGTACACAAACCCTAACCTGAACTCTAAGCCTAACCTTAACCCTAACCCGAACCCGAACCCAAACCCTAATCCTGACCCTAAACCTAACCCGATCCCTAACACAAACTCTAACACGAACCTTAACCCGAAAGCTAGTAATGATTCAAACTTGGATACAAAGATGTTTCTTTCTGTCAACTTACAAACCGAGAGAAGAAAGTGTGTTCTCTAAAGAATTTGAGTGTTCCTGTCCCTAGGAACTCCACGGCCCTGTTTCCAAACCTCCTTTTGGATGGTGATCATTAACAGGTGGAAGGAAGGGAGATGGGGCATGAAGGTACTTCCAGGAATTGATGTTATCCATAGTTTAACTCAGCTGTAGTAGTGATTACCCCTGATACCAAGATGTTTCTTACCATCTTCTCACAAAGCCAGGATAAGAAAGTGCCTTCTCTAAGGAATTTGACTGAGATTCTGTCTCAAGGCCCTACATGGTGCTGTGAACAACTTTCTTTGGGAAGGCCATCCTTAGGAGCTGGAAGGAAAGGAGACTGGGCAAGAAGTTACTTCCGGGAATGGCTGGTATCCATCGTTTCACTCAGCTCTAGTAGTGATTGCCACAAAATAGAAAGATGTTTCATAACATCTACTTACTGTCCAGGATAAGAAAGTGCCCGGTCTAAGGCAAGTGAGTGAGAGTCTCTCTGAAGGCCCTATGTGGACCTGTGCAAAACCTTTTTGGGAAGGCGATCTTTAGGAGTGGGAAGGAAAAGAGATGGGGCATGAAGTTACTTCCAGGAATGAGTGCTATACATAGTTTATCCGAGTTGTATAGTGATTGCCACTCAGATACAAAGATGTCTCTTACCATCTAAATACAAACCAGGATAAGAAAGTGCTTTCTCTAAATCATGTGGATGAGATTGTCTCTCAAGGCCCTTCATGGGCCTGTGTAAACCTGCTTTGGCAAGGCGATCCTTTTGCACTGGAAGGAAGGGAGATCTGGCAAGATGTTTTTTCCAGGAATGGGTGTTATACATAGTTTAACTCAGCTTCAGTAGTGATTGTCACTCAGATAGGAAGATGTTTCTTTCCGTCTACTTACAAGCCAAGATAAGAAAGTGACTTCCCTAAGACATGTGTGTGAAATCCTCTCTCAAGGCCCTCCATGGTCCTGTGCACAACCTCGTTTTGGATGGCGATCATTAGAAGCTGGGAGAAAGGGAGATTGGGCACCAAGTTGTTTCCAGGAATGGGTCTTATACACAGTTTAACTCAGCTGTAGTAATGATTGCCACTCACAAACAAAGATGTTTCTAGCCATCTACTTCCAACCCAGGATAAGAAATTCCATTCTCTAAGGCATTTGAGAGTGATCCTGTGTCAAGGCCCTACATGGCCCTGTTTCCATACCTGCTTTGGGAATGTGATCCTTTGGAACTGGAAGGAGGGAGATTGGGCACATAGTAATTTCCAGGAATGGGAGTTATACTTAGTTTAGCTCAGCTGTAGTAATGCCTGCCACTCAGATACAAACATGCTTCTAGCCATCTACTTAGAATGTAGTATGAGAAAACGCGCTCTCAATGGCTTATGAGTGAGATGCTGTAACAAGACAATACACAGTCCTGTTTCCAAACCTGTTTTGAGAAGGCAATCCTTAGGAGTTGGAAGGAAAGGAGATTGGGCACTAAGTCATTTCCAGGAATGGGTGTTATACTCACTTTAGCTCAGCTGTAGCAATTCTTCCCACTCAGATACAAACTTGTTCCTAACCATCTACTTAGAATCCGCTATCATTAAGTGTGGTCTCTATGGCTTGTGAGTGAGATTGTCTCAAGGCACTACATGGGCCTCGTTCCATACTTTCCTTAGGAAGGCAATCCTCATGTAACAGAAGGAAGGGATATTGGGCCTGAACTTCGTTCCAGGAACTGGCGTTACCCATAGTTTAACTCAGCTGTAGTAGTTATGCCACTCAGATAGAAAGATGTCTCTTACCATCTACTTACAAACCGGGATAAGAAAGTTCCTTCTCTAAGGCATGTTCATGAGATTCTCTCTCAAGGCCCTACATGGCCCTGTGCAAAATCTGCTTTGGGATGGCGATCCTTGGGAGCTGGAAGGAAGACAGATCGGGCATGAAGTTACTATCAGGAATGGTTGTAACACATAGTTCAATTCAGCTGTAGTAATGAATGCCTCTCAGATACCAAGGTGTTTCATACCGTCTACACTCAAATCCGGAAAAGAAATTGTGTTCTCCAAGGCATTTGAGAGTGATCCTGCCTCAAGGCCCTACATGGCCCTGTTTACAAGCCTGCTTTTGGAAGGAGATCAGTAGCAGCTGGAAGGAAGGGAGATTGGGCAAGAAGTCATGTCCAGAAACAGGTGTTATACATAGGTTAGCTCAGTTGTACTAACGATTACCACTCATATAGCTTCTCGTTCCTAGACTGTTACTTACAAGGTGGTTCAGAAAGTGCCTTATCAAAGGAGTATGAGATTCATTCTCAGGGCACAAAATGGCATTATGCTCCAAACCGGGTTCAGGTTTTTCACCATTACAAGATGGAAAGAAGAGAGGTTAGGCACAAATTTATTTCCAGGAATGAGCGTTATACATACTTTTGCTAAGCTGTAGGAAGATTGACACTCATATACAAACTTGCTCACGGACTTCTACTTACAAGCCTGCATCAGAAATTTCCTTCTCAAAGGAATGTAAGATTAATTCTCAGGTCCAGAAACGGCATTATTCCAGAAATTATGTTCCTGGGTGAGCAAAGTGATCCGTACAACATGGGAGGAAGAGAGATTATGCACAAAATTGTTTCAGGGATTAGGTGTTATATACCTTTTAAATCCGCTTTAAAAATGATTGTCACTCATTTACAAACTTGTTCCTGCATATCTACATATAGGCTGGGATTAGAAAGTGCCTTCTCATAGGAATGTGAGATACCTTCTCAGGGTCCCAATGCCAATATGTTCCAAAACATTTAGGTTGGTGATGCTTATGAGCTGGAAGTAAGAGAGATTGGGCACCAAGTTATTTTCAAGAATAGGTGATATATATTTCATCTCAGCTGTAGTAATGATTGCCACTCATATTCAAACTTGCTCCTAGACATTTACTTACAAACCAGGATCAGAAATTGCCTTCTCAAAGAAATGTGAGATTCGTTCTCAACGGCCGAATTGGCATTATTTACCAAACCTGGTTTTGGGTTGTGATCCTTATGTGATTGAAGGAAGTGAGACAAGGCACAAAGTTATTTCCGGGAATGGGTGTTATACAAAATAAAGCTCACCTCTACTAATGATTGAAACTCATATAGCAAAGTTTTCCTAGACATCTACTTAGAGCCTTCTCAAGGGAATGTGTGTTTTGTTGTCCAGGTGCAAAATGACAGTATGTTCGAAATCTGGTTTAGGTTTGTGATCTTTATGAGATGGAAGGAAGAGAGATTAGGCAGAAAGTTACTTCCAGGAATGGGTGTTATGTGAAGTTCACCTCAACTGTAGTAATGATTGCCAATCATATACAAACTTTTTCCTAGACATCTACGTAAAAGCCAGGATCAGAACATTTCTTCTGAAAGCATTGTGAGACTCCTTCTTAAGGAATGAAATGGCATTATGGTCCAAATCAGGTTTAGGATTGTGATCCTTGCAAGATGGAAAGAAGAGAGACTAGGCACAAAGTGATTTCCAGGAATGGGTGTTATACCAAATTTGTCAGCTGTAGTAATGACAGTCACACCTATACAAACTTGTTCCTAGATATCTACTTAGAAGCTGGTATCAGAGAGTGTGTTCTCAAAAGAATGTGAGATTCTTTCTAAAGGCCTGAGAGGGCACTATATTCCAAACCTGGTTGACGAATGTGGTCCTTATGAGCCAGAATGAAGAGAGTTTAGACATGAAGTTATTTCCAGGAATGGCTGTTAGTCACAGTTTAGCTCAGCTGTAGTAATGATTGACAAACAATACTTGTTCCTAGTCTTCTACTTAGAAGGCGGGATAAGAAGGTTCCTTCTGAAAGGAATATGAGGTTCCTTCTCTTTTTACTTTGTGAGGAAGATCAGCCCTTAGCTAACGTCCATGCCAATCCTCCTCTATTTGCTGAGGAAGTCTGGCCCAGAACTAACATCCGTCCCAATCTTCCTCCACTTTATGTGTATGCCACCACAGCATGGCCTGACACACTGTGTGTCGCTGTCTGCCCGGTATCTGAACGTGGGCCACCAGCAACAGAGGGTGCACACTTAACCACTACGCCATGGGGCTGGAGCCTA